>NC_135311.1:138945515-138994232 GCF_048772815.1 Callospermophilus lateralis | reverse complement strand
GCTTGGCCTCTGCTGGGCCCTTCTGGGAAAAGCAGACGTGTTCTGGATTTGGACCTGGACCCTGCAGGGAGAAGACCCCTCACCCAGAATGAGCAAGCCCCCCTCAGCCTCCTCTCGGCCCATTCCTCTCCCCTGCCCCCAGTCAGCAGAGGACCCCAGAACCTCAGCCAGCCCTCCTGCCCCTCCTCCCAGCCTGGGGCCCCCAGCCCCCCATCTGCGTTTGTCCTCTGCTCTTAGCTGGAGGCCGCACCCGCTTCCCAAGCGCTCTCGTCCTCCTTGCGCCTGGACCCCCCATAATATCTGCGTTCAGCCTTCTTCAAACCTCCCCGTTAAGAGAGCCAAAGACTCCCTTCAACTGGGTTCACCACATTTAGCAAATAAGAATGCAGGGTGTGCGGCTACATTGGGATTTCAGATGAACACTTTACAGTGGAAGCCTGTCCTCAGTGAGGAATGATTCCTGTTCGTCTGAAGCTCACCTTTCACTGGTGACTGCACCCATCTGATGACCCTGCCTGAGACCCCACGTGGTCCTCTCATTCCCTCCCCATCTCTTTCACTCACAGCTTTGGAAAGGTATGAGGACACCCACTCTCACCACCCTGTCACCTCCCAGAGGGCTCCTTGTGGGCTTCTGGGTCACAGAAGTCTGGCTCTTCAGGTTGGCACTTCTCAGGACCCTTCCAAGCCACCTCTTTGTGGCTGAAGCCAGTGCACACTCTGTGGTCACTGCTCCAGACTCTTCCCAGCCTTTGGCCGTCCTGTGGCCACGCTCATCTGCTGGAGCCCAGAGACCCTGCCAGGGGCACTGGGATGCCACTCCCGTCCCCGGCCTGCCATGTGGTGTCCTCCTGGCTCTGCTGTGGCTCACATGCTCTCCGCTGGGGAAACCCGGAGTCCAGTGCTGCCGCTAGCCAGCTCTCCTGACCCCCGTGCTCCCCCTCCAGGGCTCTGTGGCTCTGCTAAGGGTTCCTCTGTCCTCCCAGATGCCTGAACCAGAAACCAGGGTGTTGGGGCTGGGGATGTGGCTCAAGTAGTAGCGCGCTCACCTGGTATGCGTGCGGCCCGGGTTCGATTCTCAGCACCACGTACAAACAAAGATGTTGTGTCTGCCGATAATTAAAAAATAAATATTAAAATTCTTTCTCTCTCTATCTCCCTTTCTCACTCTCTCTTTAAAAAAAAAGAAAAAGAAAAAAGAAACCAGGGTGTTGCCCCAGCCCCAGATGAGGCTTGCCCAGCTCCCACTCTGTCCTCACGCTGCTGCCCCGCCCTGGGTTCCTGAGCAGCCTCCTCACCCGCTGCAAACCTGGTCTTGCCTCTAACTTCTTCCACTGCGGTAGGGAGCGTTCTGAAACACCGGCCTGAGCCACCCCTTCTCCGGCTCCCCCGTGTCCACAGAGTGAGATCCAAGTGGCTCAGCTTGACTTAGAAAATCTAGATACCGCTCCCTCTCCAGCCGCCACTTCCTTCTTCTCTTCTCCGGCCCCAGCCCCAGCCTTCTCCCTCTTGCTTGGCCCTTGGCTCCTTCCGGGGGCCCCTGCCCAGCATGTCCTCTCCTCAGTCTCCCCAGGAAGCACTCCCTCCCCACCCCTCTAGCCTGGGACAGCTGCCCCTCCAGGTACACAGGGTGAGCGGCCGTACCACCTGGACCAACCCGTAAGCACAGGAGGGCAGCTTGCAGTCCTCTTCCTAGCACACAGTAGGTCCTCAGTTATGTTGGGTCCAGTGAAGAAACTCTGTTCCCCAGTGCGGCTCTGCTCAGGTTGACGTTGCCTGGCCCCTTGTCAGGAAGTCCCTGTGCCTTTGTGTCTTAACACGGTTCCTAGGGCAGGGCAGTCACCTCCATAGACACCAGTTCAAGGGAAGAATCACATTTTGTAGTCGGCTCCTTTGATGAATTGGTCAAAATCAGTTTCTTCCAAGAATCTGGAAAAGACACGTTGTTTAAAAGCCTTTAATTTGTTTTAAAACCTTAATTTGAAATACGGTTCTGAATCAACACTGATATAGAACAGCATTCATTTTTATGTGACTGATTAGTCAAATATTGGGAGCAAAAGGAATCTCAAACTCCCCGTCTTTAACATATTTTGGCACTGAAGTCTAAGTTTCCATTGTTTACAAAGAGTGGCGCCTCATTTCCTTATTAGCCTTTATGATCTGATGTTGCAATAGTAACATAAAGTTTTAAGAATAAGCTGTCTTTTTTTCTATGAAGATGATAAGTTTTTTATTGATTTATTTCAGAGCTCTTTTTAAAAGCCCTTAGTGACCCCTTTGTGGCCCCGCCACACAGACCACACCAGCCTCCACTGCCGGCCCTCATCGGCCTCAGCTACCCACGAATGGAAAGTCTGCCCGCCAGGCAGGAGGCACCCTGTACAGCCAGGCCCCCTCATATCTAGAGTTTCCATCAGAGTGATATCTTCCACTAAGAATAAAATCAAAATTTGTTTCAAAAATAACCTAGACTGGTTTGGGGGCACTTGAAAACTGTTTTAAACTGGTATATTCCCATGTTAATTTATTTTGATCATAGATATTTACATTTATTTCTATTAAGCCGAACAGTTGAGTTTCCCAAATTAATCCCCAAACAGGATTATTTTATCCTGTTTTGATTTTCCTTATTTGTTAACTATCATTTAGGGGAAAAGATGATTCACACTCCAAGTTCCTGTGTTTTTCATTTGTAACTTTTACACATTATACCAAAATATACTATGATAAAGAGATCACACGGCCCATGTAATAAGCAAAGTCCATCAGATAGGCAGAGCACACTGGGGATTTTTGGGGTTTATTCTCTGGGACAAGTAGGAGTTTGTGGCGTCATTTTGAATGCCTTACATCAGAGGGGCATGACCGGTTCCTTCTGAATTTTCATGGTAAGCCACAGAGAATGAGATATCTTGTGCCCAAAGCCAAGGTAAAAACCATGCAGAATTTACAGAGTTGCTGGGCACCCGGCCCAGAGAGAGGGGCACTGCTGTTGTCCCAGCTACTCAGGAGACTGAGGCAGGAAGAGAAGCATCACTTGAGCACAGGAGTTCAAAGCCATCCTGGGCAAGAGAACAAGACCCTATCTCAAAACACAGACAAATAAAACAAAAATGTGAAGAATAAAAGGGAACTTCCTTATTTGATCAAGCATGTTTTACAAAAAAAAAAAAAAAAAAGAAAGCCCAAAACTGAAAGTAGTATAAGAGAATAAAAATCATACTATCACATTGTATTTTAGCAGGAAGACAAGCATAAGAAAGAACTAGAAAAGGAAGAAAATAGCCAAGAATGGTGAGTCACACCTGTAATCTCAGCAACTTGGGAGGCTGAGGCAGGAGGATCACAGATTCAAGGCCAGCCTCAGCAACTTAGCAAGACACTGTCTGATAATAAGGGTGTACATTAGTGGTAGAGCACCTAGTCCCACACACACCCAAAAGGAAGAAACTATTATTATCGTAGATAACATGATGGTGTAAACAATCAAAATAATCCACTACACTTTATTAGAAATAATAGGAAAGTTTGGCAAAGAGGCTGTCTACAATGAAGATGAACAGGCTCCCTTCACCCCTACAGTTCACAACAAGCAAAACCATTCTACCAGTGACAATAGAGCAAAACACCCAGAAATAAACTGAATGGAAGATGCATGAAACATTTCTGGAGACATTGTTTAAAACTTTTCTGAAGGACACTAAAGCCTCAACGAGATGGAGGACAGTAGTGTGACTCTTATGGATGGGAAGATCCAGCATGGGTACAGCACCTGCTGCGTCAGGTGCTCTTCTCAGCACCGGCATAAATCACCTCCTCCTGGAGAAAATATTAGCCCTCTCTAGAATGATCTATCTATAGTGAAGTTTCCTTCAAGGGATGGGGTGCAGCTCAGGGGTGGAGCTCTTGTCAAGCCTGCAAGAACCCCTGGGTTCCATCCCTGGCACAACCAAAAAGAAAAAAGAAAAAAAAAGAGAGAGAAGCTTCAATGGAAATTTTTTGGAATTCAGTTTCTAAAATTTATAGAGAAGAATGAAGGGTTAAAAATAGCCTCAACAATCTTTAAGTAGAAAAAGGTGAAAGATATGTCCCATCAGATACCAAGACCATCACAAAGCCACTGAAATGAGACAGTGTGGCATCAGTGCAGGAACACCAAAGTGACGATGGGACATAACAGCCCAGCAGCAGGCCTGTGGCCAATGGACACTTGATGGAGGGCAGAGGTGGCCTTGCAGATCTGCAGGGCACAGATGGAGCACTGAGTGAATGGTCCCGTCATCCCTGATCCCACATGCACAAAAATCAGTTCCTGACAGGTTGGACTACAACAGGAAAGTCAAAAGCTCTGGGGCTGAGATGTGAACAGCTATCTTTTTTTGTTTGTTTGTTTGTTTCTCCCTCTTACTTTTTTTAAATTTTTTTAATTTTATTTTTTTATTAGCTACACATGACTTTACAATGATCTTGGCAATTCATACATTTGAATCATTGGGGTATAATTTCTCGATTTTTCTGATTGTACAGATTGCAGAATCACACTGGTCATAGAGTCACCTATACACACAGCAATCATAGTGTCTATTCTGCTGCCTTCCTATCCCCCCTACTTCTCCCCTCCCTGTGAACAGCTATCTTTATGACATTATTTGAAAGAACTTCTTTGATCAAGCAGCAACAGCAACCAAATGTGATCCATATAAGAAAAGAAAGATAGCTTTAATCAAATTGAATGGAGAGCTTTGTTGCTTATTAGCAGAAAGTTCAAAGAAAGATGCCATTAAAAAGAAAAAAAAATCACAAAGGAGATATTTATTATATACAACCGAACAGAGATTATTCTCTAGAATATATAAGAAAATTCTGTGAATCAATAAGACAGACAACCAAATTTTAAAAAATAGACTAAAAGCATGAGTAAGCATTTCATTAAAAACTCAGCGGTATATAACCATGTGACAAAGTACCATTAGTAATTGAAAAAATGCCAAAGAAAGCCACAGTGAAATGCCACTAAGTTGGCAGAACTCAGGGAGCTGATAGCGCGGGTCAGAGAGGGTCAGATCAGCAGGACACTCGATGACTCAGCCGCGTGAACTAGAGGAGGACACGGCTGCACCCTTGGAAGCACTTGCCCCTCCCTGTGTAAAGATCAGGATTTTCTGTCTGTCAATCCCTAGCTGAGCTGGTGACTACTCTAAAGGTTAGTTAGTGTCTAACCAACTAAAGATGAGTGAAAGTGACGTGTATCCCTTTCCCTTAAGGCGGCCCATGTTCTAAGAAGGAGCTCCCTGCACCCAAATCCTGGAGTGAAATAACATAAGACAGAGCCTCAGCCATCGTGGGCACGCAGTGACAATAAAAAAATGTACCTTTGTTCTTTGGTTGCAATCCATTAAGATTGGCGGTGGGGTGTCTTTTGTTACTTCTGCATAACCTAGCAGGTCCTAACTGTTACCGTCACTAGCTCATCAAGCAGAGCATTCACATGCCCTAAGATCCAGCAACTCTACCTTCAGGAAGTTTCCCTAGAGACACTGCTACCCAAAAGAACATTCATGGCAACATTGTTGGTGACTGCAAAGAACCTGAAACAGCCCAAACATAACTTGGCAGAGGAAGGATTGGTAAATTGTGGTGTATCGTCTTCGCCAAATGAATGCACATGACAACACGCATAAGCCTTATAAATATAATTTGGAATGATTACAGCAACTCACAGAAGTCTCCATACAGCACAGTATCATTTTCATAAAGCTCAAAAACAAACACAGCTAAACAACAGTGTTAGGACGCAAAATTAAATAATAAGTGATTTTTTTGAAGCAAGAAAAAAATTCCAAATTTCCTAGAGAGGTTGCCTGGGAGTGGGCAGAAGATGAGGAGAGAAGTTGCATTCTGATGGATCCTCTGACCTTGACTTTGACCCTACAAAGGGTCAGATATCAAATTTTTAGACATTGTGGAACTCTACAGCCTCTGACACAAGTCGTGCAAAGGTGGTTTTTGACCAGGTGTGTGGATGTAGCTGGGTGCCCATAAAATTTTATTTATGGACTATGAAATCTGAGTTTCCAATAATTCTATGTGCCATGAGATAGCACTCTTATTTTTAACCACTTAAGAATGCGAAAACCATCCTGAGCTCATAAGCCATACAAAGGCAAATGGTGGCCAGAGGAGGCCGTGGGAGCTTGGTGCCCTGCACTAGTGCTTGGGCTGGGTTGAGTGCCCAGGGGCTCCTTTTTCCTTGAACTTCATGCTTTTCAGGCATGTCCCATTGATTAATGTAAGGGCTCAGAGGGACAACGGCAAAAGGTGAGGGTATGAAGAGGACCCCAGCCCGGGCAAAAATATTTAAATTCTGTGATGTCTCCTTCTTGATCCCAACTCAGGGGCTCTCATCATTGCTGACAGTGGAGGACGTCATTGTGTGAATGACGGGACTAATGGAAATTCTGGTAGGGAATATTTACTGCTTATTCTACGGCTTACGGTCATATGTCACTTAGCACACACACAAAAAACCTGCATTGGTTTTGATGGTAAGTTTGGCTGGACCACTGCCCATGTGATTGAATTGAAATCTCTGTTTCTGTTTGTTTGTTTGTGGGGCTGGGGATTGAACCCAGGTCCTTACACACACTCAGCACTGAGCTCCATTCCCAGCCCCTGATGGGATTGACTTGAAACTATCATTTTTTTCTATGGATTTCAAAAACCTAGCCCAGTCCTGTTAAGTAGCATCTTACATTCACCACCAACACCGCCCCAAGTTTCTGTTAAGAGTGGAACATTTGTAAAGGCCAACTCATTAGCATTAGAGAAGACTCATCAGGGGCAATGCTGGGTGCTTTCTAGTGTGACACTTTTCAATCTAAAAGGACATGACAGTGAGATCACTCAATTTCTCTGGCTTCTTTCCGGCGAGTTCCGACAGCTCTTGGGATTTCACTTCACAGTTCACATCCTCCTTCTTCTTCTTCTGGAAACCGGCAACTGCAGGCGTCTTCCTCTTGGGCAGTTTGTACTGGTTTAATAAATGCTAGAAAATGATTTAAAAGATACTTATGTTTGTGGTCTAAATCACACAATGCTTATTTTCCACAAATCACAGTTGTAGAACATTTCTAAGCAGCAAATATTCTCAGCTTTAACTTCAGCTGACTTATTTCAGAGTAACAGTGAGTATGAGCTTTTCCTGGAGATTATTGAAGATTTATTTCCTTTTCCCAAATATTTTATTGGTCTTTTAAAACTATTTTCTTTATTTTCTACGATAACTAAAAAAGTCCTATGCGTGAGTGACTGTAAGCATAAAATATCAGCCATCTCCCAGGCACAGCTCTAGTTTCAATTTAGCAGTATCTACTTTCGTCTTGGGGTTACTTGTTTAGATATTAGACAATTTCTCTTAAATGAAATCCTATGCTGACTACTTTAAAGACATCTCCACCACTTCCATCCAATAGTAACCAAAGAACCAACCTGTGCCCAGCTTCTAGATCTCCTTCTGCAAGTTCCCTTGAAGTGTTTATGTTACTGCTGAGAAACTTTCAAATCCTAAGCAGGTATTTCCCGAGACCTGACAAGGCTCAAGGCCTATCCCAATTTCACATGCTTGTTACTCTTAAAAAAAAATACAACCAAAACCAGACAACCACACTGTCCCTAAAAGGCAACAAAAACTGTCAAGACCTTCAGAAATGCCAGGGAGCTGTCTTTTGAAATTGTATCAAAGATTAACTCAAGAATGGCGCTGGAGATCCACTTCAGGCAGGTGTGGGGGGACATGCTTCTCCATATCTTGCTACTGAATCCCGCAGAAAACTCTGGACTTACATATAAAACAAACATGAGATGATACTGGAAGGTGGAAAGAAGCGGGTGGAAAGGCCAAGAATCTCAGAGCCTCGAGGAACAACCGGGCAATGAGTTTTGTGGGTTTTCTTTCTGCCCGAGACACCCCTGCGGGGAACCCAGAAGCCAACTCCGGTATCCCAGTGGGCGTGGTCCCATTAAGGCTCCGATTCCAAATACTTCTGAAAAGTATCTTATAAAGAACTCTCTGTCCCTTTGGGTGGTGGTGGGGACAGTCCTTTAAGGTGCGGGTGATGGTCTGAGAGCTGTAGACCAAGAAAGAGCGAGCGTCAGAGTCCGGAGAAGATCATCCGCAGCTCACGGACGGACAGCAGAGATCCTGGGATCTGCCCGGAAAGCAGGACAGCCCTGGGAGAGGTCGCCCCTCACAAAAGAGGAACGGAGCGGCCCAGCGCCCAGGAGGCCGGCCTCTGGGTGGTCGGGGAAATGCAAATCAAAACCACGAGGAGATGCACGCGTGCTTAGGTACAGGATGGTTTCCCGCCCGCACTGCAGACAGCCCCGGTCCGGTCCGCCCGTGTCAGGGTGGGCAAGAGCGGACGGTGAGTCAACACGGGGGAAACTTAAAAGACCCGAAATTGAGAGAAAACCGCCAGCCACGCGCACCCGCAGCCGCCCCTGCAGGGAAGGGCAGGGAAGGGCAGGGGAGCAGCCTCCCGGGGCCTCTGCAGGGAAGGGCAGGGGAGCAGCCTCCCGGGGCCTCTGCAGGGAAGGGCAGGGGGAGCAGCCTCAGGGGCCTCTGCAGGGAAGGGCAGGGGAGCAGCCTCCCGGGGCCTCTGCAGGGGAGCAGCCTCCCGGGGCCTCTGCAGGGAAGGGCAGGAGAGCAGCCAAAGGGCGCGAGCCCGCGAGCCCAGCTGGGTCTGGCGTGGGCGGCTGTGACGCCGAGGGCTGCGGACAGACGGCTTCCGGGGAGCCAGGCCTTCTATTTATAGACCCGGTTAGAGTTTCTCGCACAGCAGTTTGTTAACCTTGACGTTGATGCGGTTCCTAGATGCTCCCCACGGCTCAAAGGCTTTGGACCCTAAGAGTCTTGGGTAGGACTGCAACTTCTAAGTAGGTGCCCTCAGAGTGCTCCTTCCGTCCAGGAACCCCTCGTGTTAAATCTAGCCTGTGGTCACTCATCGGTGCTCCGTGAAGACCAAGCACTGGTTGCCCCATCCATGAACCATAAACTTAATTGTAAACACAGCAGCTTTTGCTTAGTGGGTGCTGACCCTGTGCTGAACACCAGCTGAGTTCTTTATAGAAATAGTCCCTTATTTTGACACCACTTTTAAAAAAATAATAACAAATAGAATAAAGTTATTTTTAAAAATAGTCCCTTATGTAACGGATTAACAAATGGAATTTACTACTGAAATTTTCATTTAACCTAGATTGGTGTCATTATAATCCACTTACTTAAAGCCACTTTAGCTCCCCGCCCCCCAGCTCTCCCTGCCTTCCCCTCCAGCAGATCTACACTGAAGTTAAGGCCATTCTCTCCCAGAGGGACGGCTCTTTCCTGATCCCCCCATGGCCAGGGCTCCGCAGGCACAGCTGCTCGCCCCCCAAGACTGCAGCCTTCCTACCCGGCGTTTCCCTAGGGTCCTGCGACATCAGCTGCCAGGCTTTCTCCACCACAGCACTGTTGACATTTGGGGCTGCGTCATTCTTTGTCGGGCATTCCCCTGGCACTGTGGGCCCTCAGTAGAACCCTGGCCCCCGACTCCAACGGCCCCTCCCCACCATCAGCTGGCGGAAGGTCCCCTTGGGGATGGCGTTGTCCTGCTGATAACCACTGCTGATCTAACCTCTTTTTTATAACTTTAAAGATCCCCTTTTCCTTCCTAGTAAAAAGCCTGGCCCCGAGCGCTCGTGTCCAATACTGTTCGGTGGGCCTTACGTTGTTTGAATATATACAGGAACTTCTTCCTGCTCCACTTGACCACGGAGAGCCGGAGCACCAGGAAGATCAGCAGGAACACCACCGCGGCCGAGGTCAGCGCCAGGAAGAAGGTGAGGACCTGCGCAGAGTGCCCTTGGCAAGGAGCAGAGGAGAGGTGAGGGCGGGCAGCGGGGGGCAGGTGCGCGCCAAGCCCCGGAGAAGCCTGGGCCACCCCAACCTGTGCGCTTCGTAAACCCAGTGACTCTGCAAGAGCCAACACTGGGCGGTCCTCCTCGAGGCCGGCAGAAGTTAAGCAGCGTGGCCTTTCCAGCAGGGAGGAAACTGGGGCTTGTGCCCGCTACTTGGTGCTCACAAAGGGGCAGCACTGGTTTGGGGTGAGTCCCAGCAGGCATGCGTATTAACAGGTCTCTCAGAGGGAAACATGCCTGAGAACAGCAGATGGATCCCAAGGCAGGTGGAAGGAGTGGCATTGGAGACCTCACAACACTGGGGGGCTTTCCACAGAAACGGGATAGACACCATACATTCACCTGGTGTTAACACAACTGTCCTGCACCCTCACAGGGACAGGCAAGGTCACAGAGCAGTTACCTGGAGAGATGTCGGGCAGAGCAGGTCCACAGACCACATCGCTGTCCTTCGTCCCCGGCTCACGTACTGATTTTCCATCCAGTGAACAGCTTAGACAGTTCAAGGAAAAGAGTTCAGATGATTAATCTAGTTACGGAGGACTCCAATGAAAACTTTGATACTTGTCACCCACTGAAGTGGACTTGTCATGGAGGTGGGGCTGTGTGCAGGAAAAAGTTCCACTTGACCATTTGGCTTCCTTCAGCTTTCACTCAGCTTTCAAGGATGCACGAAGTTCACCCCACTCCACTTACGAACTGGGTTTTTCTTCCCAAGCTAGCGATCCATGCCAGGCTCCCTCTGTTCCATGACAGCACACTTCAGGCTGCTGAGCCTGCTTGGCCTCTCCCCTTCCCCACCCACACACTTATTACTCAGAGTCACACATCGTGGGCACACGTGGAGGGTCAGAGAAGGTTAGGACTCCTAGCATTTGCTTCAGACTCGCAAGGTCTGAGCCTGGACCTGCCGCTTTACAGAGTGACTCTGAGCAAGTTATGATGTCTTCATGAGCCCCAGTTTTGTCATCTTCAAAGTAAGGATAGTATATGCTCGCAGGACTGTTACGAAAAGCAAATGGATGAATGACACGCTTCTGCCTGCCTGACACACTCAATAAATGGTAGCTAGCATCACCACCACCATCATCATCACCACCACCATCATCATCACCATCACCACCATCATCATCACCATCATCACCATCATCGTCACCATCACCATCACCACCACCATCATCATCACCATCATCATCACCATCACACCATCACTATCATCATCACCATCATCATCACCATCACCATCACCACCACCATCATCATCACCATCATCACCATCATCATCAACACAACCATCACTATCATCATCACCACCACAATCATCATCACCATCATCACTATAATCATCAACACAACCATCACCATCATCACCATCATCATTGATCTGTTTTTCCCTCCTCTTAAGCTCTCCCCAATCCACCCATCCTCCAGAGCCCAGTTCAATCCACTTTTCCACACACACGTAAATACTCTGATCAATTTGTGTTAAAAGACCTTAAAAAAAAAAGGACATTCTAATCTGTTACCAATCAGCACATTTGTAAAATACAATAAAAATGTAACTGCAAAATTATAATTAAAATGATTTTCTAGTGAGAAAATCAAATGGAAAAAAGAAAGGCATATAGAATGTGAGGCCAGGCATTGGTTATCAGAGACCACAGACCGCGTTGCTCCGCCAGTTTCAGGTCTCCTGAGTGTCCTCTCCTTGCCCCTGTGGCTGCTGTCCTAGGCACACAAGCTGCCTGTGAAGGCGGTCTCAGTGGCCCTGGGCCAGATCCCAGGGTCCACAGTTACATTCTTCCATGTGCTATTGGCTGCTGCACCCCCTGTTGTGGCCCATGGGGACATTCTGGAGGGGAAGAAGCACGCTTTGCCCTTCTGTATCCCTCTCAGTGCTGGTAATGACCACCTGAGATGGGCGATCAGTGCAGAAGGTAAGAGACAGCAAAGAGATTGGAAGAAAGCAGAGGAGACCAGGCAAGGCAGAGGGTGGCAGAGTTCCCCTGGCGGATCTGATCTCAGTGCTCCAGGGATTGTTTCTGGAAGAATGCCCACTGTGTGTCAAGTCACGGCGCTGTCAAGTGACAGCACATCACTGTAGGTCTACACTCCAAAGGGGTAAATAGCTTCAAGGACAATAGTCCTGTCTTTCAAACACTTAACACAGACACTATTGTGTAAGCAAGTGAAATTACACATACTTTGTCCAGGGTCTACAGACTCCACCTTCCTGATCGTTGAATGTCCCAGGGTTACAGTCTTTACAACCTTGAAGAAAGATTGAAGCATTTCATCATCTCATAACCCTCCTTTGCATTGGCAAAGTCATTAACTTAATATAACCTTGCACTGTTTAACAGTTCTTGAAACAGAACCCTGAGATCACCAATTGTACGTAGAGTATTGCATTTATCTAAAATGTGTAAAAAGGCATGGTTCTGACTATTAGCAAATGTCCTGATTTCAAATCATTTCTATTTATGGGAAAAAAGTATATATCATTTTATTAATTAAAACATGGTGTTGATATCATGAACTTGAATATCATCACATGTTACTTTTAAGTTTCTGCATGATACACTTGCTCTACGTGACAAACTGGAATAGACACAGGAGGAGCAAACCTACCGTCTGCTGTCAGTTCCTGGCCTGGTTTACAATCTGGGTCACACATGGCACATCCTGCCCCCAAGCAGTGGAATCCTGAGATGCAGTCACACTCTGTGTTGCTGGTGAAGGAGCACGGCTTCTTGACCCTGTGGTAACCTGCAAGGCCCCAGTGCTTTTTCCACTTGACCTCCACATCCAGGAAGCAAATTCATGTTCTTCAGCAAAAATCATGCCCACACTCCTCCCCACGTTCCCAATAGCACGTCTACTCTTGAACCTCCATAAAGACACTTTTGCACTTCGCTAATTGAAAGTTTCCCTCTTGTCAAGTGAACATTTTCTTTAAGATTTAAAAAGCCCCATAAGTAATCACTTCTACACTAAGTACTTTTATTCGACCTGCCCACTGACTGAGGATTCCATGCCTTTGATACTTGACATATTAGATAGAGATGGAATAGAAAGTGGGGAACAAGAGTCTGCCCCCAGCCCGTCCCCCAGATGAAGGATGCGCTTTTAACACACACCTTCACACTTCGTGCATATGTTGCAGGCTCTCTGTCCGCCTGTGCTGGAATAGCTGTTGGAAGGACAGGGAATGCAAGTCTGATTCTTGCTTTTTCCACAGAAAGTACCTAAAAGGCAGATAACAGATGTACATGTTCAGCAATGAACAGTCACCACCCAAAGCATTATAAAGTTCACAAGAAAGTTAGGATTAAAGCATTGTTTGTCTTCTAGACATCTCAGTGATAGACATTATTTTGTTTATTGACTTTTTAAAATTATACATTGGCAAGATTTCCCTTAGCATAATCACAGAGTTAGAGAAAAATACAAATATTGTAACAAAGGAATCAAGACAAGGAAAATACTTGCCTTTGTCTATTGAATAAGAAAGAATGATTTCTCATGATTGATCCAGGAGATCAATATGACTACATCCAGGAGAAGATTAATGTCCTTCATGGGTCCACTAGGATTTGAATACATTTGACTTTTCACACTCTGCCAAGCCAACTAGCAACGGCTTACTCTCTGCTGCGGCCCAAGCTGAGCACAGGGTCTTGCGCACAAACTAGCATGACGTGAGGTCCTGCCACACCATGCACTGTTCTACCCTATCTCTGCAGCCCCGCTCCAATGCAGGAGAGAGATCCGTAGTCCCCAGATGACAAGGTCGAGACACAGAGTTAAATAAGCGGGCTGTGCTCACTCATCAGGTGTGTAGCATCCAATAGACATTTGTAAGTGCATGAACACAAGGTCATTTAAAGGAGCCAGCCCTCACTGCCAGGCTAACTGAATCATGTTTTCAACAGGACACATCAACACACATGGGAATTTGGTACTTACCAGCTGGACAGATGCCACAAAGATCTTGCACTGATCTCGTTCTCTCAAAATTCATGACCAACAGCACAGTTGCCACCACGTTGTAATAGCCATTCCTCATGATGGAATCCTGCATGGAGCTGATGCTATGCTAGCATAGCAAATTCCAAAAGAATTCTGATGGAATGGCCGGTCACACCAATGTCACTGTGTGAAATGTAACAAATCCCAAGGACAGGGGGCTTTCTCCTTCCAGAATAATCTTTATTTCAACCACTACTTATACCATTTCACAGGACTACAACTCAGGGTACTTTAGGAGCAACTAATAATGGAATATTATGGAAAAGTAGCAAATCCATCGACTTCTACAATAAGAAGTGTGACTAAACACAGCTTTGTGCATGTTTGCCAAAGAGTGAAATTTTCAACCTGTTCCACAAAAACTATGCAAAAGCCTGCGGGACTCTCACAGATACAAGCATCAGCACCCAGATTTCTATGCCAGTTAGTTGCTGCCTTGTGCACAGCGGTCATTTGAACCATGGTCTGGCTCCCTCAGGGCTGAGTAGCTGCCTGTGCAAAGGGGGTGGTCAATGTGGCCCAGTTGCTATGACGACGCTGGCCAGAGGAGGCTACTGCAAAGGCACACAGTGTTATCCCTCGGGCACCAGCTCCCAGGGACAGAGAAATCTAAGCATAACAAGATGACCCTGATGTCTCACCAGCCCTGCATCCCTCAGATTGCCTGCTTTGCTGAACTTTCCCACAAATAACTTTTTTTAAAAAGTACCTTTATTTTATTTATTTATTTTTATGTGGTGCTGAGGATCAAACTCAGGGCCTTGCATGTGCTAATCGAGCACTCTACCGCTGAGCCCCAACCCCAGCCCCACAAATAACCTTTTTGATGAAACTTGTATAATAACGTGATGAGCTAGCTCTGGGTTCGTCCTCCCTCATCAGGGGATGGAGAACCCCTGGCTCCAGCTTCCTCTATCTGTGGGTCTGTCTGTCTTTTCTTCATCCCCCATTGCCCCCATCTGGTTCTGAATTGACCCAGGCACTGCCTCAGAGACAGAGTCCTCACAGAGAGTGGCACCTGTCAGTTGCATTCAACAAGAAGATACTTCAGTTACTGTTCCTTCTTTGAGCATCTAATTGTTAACTTCATATATATATATATATTGATGGATCTTTATTTTATTTATATGTGGTGCTGAGAATCATACTCCCACATGCCAGGCAAGTGCTCTCCACTGAGCTACCACCGGAGTCCTAATTGCTAACGTTTTAAAGACCTCTCTTCTCAAGTCATCATCACATTTTCTTAAACCTAGACATGAATTTGCCTATTGTGGAACTTGAAGCTTGTATAGTATCAACGCTAAGGAGTAAAGACATCTCTTCCCTTTTAAAAATCTTTATGTAGTAGGCTGTGGAATAGAAGGTATTCTAAATCAGAAGAGGAAAGATCTAGAAATGTACAAGGAGAACAGTTTCCACCCTCACCCCGTCCTGGGTCCTCTGTCTAACCCCAGTGAACCTACCTTGCGATCTCAGAGGAGCAGAGAACTTTCCACTCTTGAGTACGGCAGCCAAGTGCTGCAGCTTGGGAGGACTGCAGGTCAAACAACAGGGTGACTCAGCCAGGCGGAGCTTCTTGGGAAGTCCCCACCACAGCTCCGATAGGGCTCATTTGTGTGCTGACCTCAAAATCCCCAGAGCCCCTGTCCCTTCTTGACTATGGCACTTCAGACCATTTCTTGGAAGTGGCTTCTACTGCTAGGACATTTCCCAAATGACTTTGGGAAAAGGATCTTGCCACTTAAAGCAGTGACTTATGTCAAAGCTTTCAGTGTGTCCTTAAAGTAGTCAAGATGGGAGGGATGAAACCGACTTCTGAAGACAGGGTTTTGCCCCAGGCAGGACCTTGACTCCCTACTAGGGTGCTGCTCTGGCCATTGCCGGGTGTGCAGCTGGTGCAGTGGCACAGACCCGAGCCTTGGGGAGCCTGCGCAGTCCCTGCAGGGCCGGTGGGGAGCGGGTATTACCCCTGTTATCATTGGGCAGCATCATACAAAAGAGAGCGCTGTCCGTCAGGCTGTCAGCAGGACAGGCAGCCATTAGAACCTGGGCTACCGGCTCCTTTTTCCTGTGCTCCTCCTGTGTGATTGGGGAGGAAGGAGGGAGAATGAAGACAAGGGATCACAGTTCTCATATGGCATTAGGTGATATTATTGGGCAAAGTAGAGATCCATGAGATATTTTTAGAAGTCCATGATTTTAAATCTTAAGAAAAGGAAGAGGGGCTGGGGCTCGGGCTCAGTGGCAGAGCGCTTGCCTGGCATGCATGAGGCACTGGGTTCGATCCTCAGCACCACATAAAAATTAACAAATGAAATAGATGCATCCTGTCCATCTACAACTACATTGCTATATTGTATGGCAAACTAAGAGAAAGGAAGAGGAGGAGAGGAAGGAGGAAAAGGAGGAGACGAAAAGGGAGAAGAAAGTAAGAGGAGGAAAGTGGAAGGAAGAAAAGGGGAGAAGGAGGAGGAGGAGGAGGGGGAAGAGGCTCTGGAGACTCTAAAATGACCCCCCCCGTCCTCCCACCAGGGGTGAGGCACCCTCAGGGAGATGGCTAGGAGAGCATTGGCTGAAGTGGGTCAGAAGGGTAATATCAAGAGTGGTTTTGACTAAAACAGACAGGCTTTATTAGGATCCAAACAGAAAAGAACTGCTTCCCCACAGGAGAACTGACCTGATCAAGGGAGAGGAGGCAGCTGGAATTCTACACCCCCATGTGATAAAATTAACACAGTTTGGCTTCACTCCAAGCATGTCACTGTCCTTAGAAACTTTCACTGGCTTCCTGGTGCCCCAGATAAAACCTAGACCCTGTAGTCCAGGACTGAAGGACCTCCTGAAACTACCCTCAGCTTGCCTTTTAAAAAGCTAAGACTAAGTTCACATAACATAAAATTCAACATTTGAAAGTGTACCATCCGTTGGATTTTAGTGTATTTACTATGCTGTACAACCATCACTACTAATTCCAGAACATTTCAACCAAGCAAGAAGAAATCCTACCCCTACTAGCAATCACTCCCATTCTCTCTACCCCAGCCCCCAGCACCCACTAATCTACTTTGATTCTATGAATTTGTATATTCTAGGAATGTTACTGAAACACAACCATATGATATGTGGCTTCTTTAATTTTACATAAAGTTTTCAAGTTTCATCATGTTGTAGCATGTCTTGGTATGGCTTTCCTTTTTGTGGCTCAATAATATTCCATTGCACATTTTGTTTATCCATTCATCAGTTGATGGACATTCAGGGTATTTTCACTTTGGGATCATTTGCTGCTGTGAATGGTCACATATAGGTTTTTGTGTGGACCCATATTCTCAGTTTTCTTAAGGGTGTCCTAGGATATACATTGTTATATTGTATGGCAATTGTTTCCCTTTTGGAGAAGTTGCCCAACTGTTTTCCACAGCAGCTGCACCTGCTTCACATTCCCACCTGTGACAAATGAGGGTTTCAGTTTCCCTGAATTAACAACAACAACAAATCATGGGCATCCTGGAAGGTGCGGCATGGTATCTCAATGCATTTTGATTTACTACCTGCATCTCAATTTTATCACATTTGTGTATCCTGTTCCAGGAGCAGCTGTGTGTGGAGCACAGTGTGTTGCTGTCAGGTGGACCTGGGCAGGTTTCTTGACCTCCTTAAATCCCATCTTTTCCACCCATTCCTTACAGGCACAGCAATACTGACCATCCTCCTTGGTTATCTAGGGTTAGATGGAACAGTGAAGGTGGTGTTCCCAGCTCAATGCCTGGCATGTGGTTCAGAAGGAAAAGTAACTCAAAACAAGAGATTGTTTTTAGATGTTCCTTTCCACTGTCCACATTGGCCATCAGTAAAGTCACAACAGGACAGTGGGCAACATGGGGGAAGAGTTTTGGAATGCTTGGCTGCAGACCCTGAGAACCAACTGTCCTTTGATCTAGCCGGGTCACCTGCCTGACCTGGGCAGCGCTGGCTGCATGTAAGAGCATTGCACCAGGAGAATGAGCCTGCTGATTCCTCCTCGCCCTTCAAAGTCACCAGCTAACCCAGAGGCCCCTCACTGACATGTGTTCTGTGCTCGACCTGCGCAGCATGACATTTAACAGGGCTGGATTCTCATTTAAGTAAATGCTACCTACTCGTCTACATTTGTGTGTCTGTGGGCAGAGCTATCACCCCCGCGGGAGTGACGGGAGTGACGCTGTTCTTGCTTAGCTCACTTTCTCAGGCTTGCAGGCTAGTGACACAAAAGTCTTCACTGAGCTCAAAGATTCTCAGAATTAGTTTTATCAGCCTACAGTTAAACCAGACCAACCACTTCAGGATTATTCTACCCAAGGCTACACCCCACTTTATTCACCTCTCGGTAGTTTTGTGTGATAAAATCATCCTAGTAAGCTCCAGCAGACGATGCAGCTAACCAGAATTACAATCTCAGCCACCCAGAGGCACAGTATTCATTTAGTATGATTTTCATTTACTTTAAAATATGTATCCTATCATGTTACTCCACTATGCCTTCTGACCTTCCAGATGCTACAAAGTCATAGAACCTTCCCCAACTAAGTCCGAGTGACTCCAATGAAACATCAACACTTTGGCAGTATTAAGATATATAGTTGGGCTTGTGGTTCAGCGGTAGAGCCTTGCCTAGCACGTGAGAGGCCCTGGGTTTGATCCTCAGCACCACATAAACATAAGTAAAGGTGTTGTATCCAACTACAATTGAAAAATAAATATTTTTTTTAAAGTATTAGTTGAGGACTAATGCATTCTGAACATCTCATTCTAAGCCAAGGAATAGCTTTTGTTTAACTGTGATTGACTCTGGGTCAAATGGAGAAGATCTCAAGCGAGTGTAACTTTGAGCTAAACAGCGTGAGGACTTGACTACTCTAAACAAAATAAAGATATCTAGAAAAACAGCCCCTCAAAGCAAGCTGCCTAAAAGACATGCCCCGTCCTCCCGGGGCGCACCGTGGAGCCACCACTCTGGAATAGTCCTGCTCCCACTGCTCATCCTCCGGAAGATCTACCCCCCAGAGGTCTGTCCCTGCCACCTGCCCCTGCTGGACTCACACAGTGCTTGAGGTGCCAGTGGGTGCACTGAGGCCTGGGAAGGGGAAAATGAAGGGACCTAGGAAACAGGAGAAAGAGCAGGAAATGGGGGGGCAGTGGGAGGGGAGCACCAGTTAAGGAAAGGCGGAGTGCCAGCAGCCGTTGAACCTGGGGCTTTTCCCCCTTGTTTGCACATTCCTGTGTGGAGTCCATTTATATGTCCAATACTTCAGAGCACCCACCACTCTGCAGTGCCCAGAACAGAGCACTGGGAGAAGCTGGCAGTTAAAAGTTAAAACAGTTAAAAGTTACGCATCCAACCAGCACCGTGGCACACGCCTGTAATCCCAGCAGCTCGGAGGCTGAGGCAGGAGGACCATGAGTTCAAAGCCAGCCTCAGCAACTTAGCAGAGCCCTAAGCAACTCAGTGAGATCCCCTCTCTAAATAAAATACAAAAAAGGGAATGGGGATGTGGCTCAGTGGTTAAGTGCCCATGTTTAACCCCCAGTACCAAAAAAAAAAAAAAAGTTACACATCAAGTGAAATATGTTGCTAAAGAAAATGCCTGCTCTCCAGCACAGGGCCCACGAATCACATGCACACACACGCACGCACACATTCGCACACACATGCACAAACTCACAATGAATGTGTGACTGGGGACATCCAACTTTAAACATGGACGCTCTGGGGACCCCTGTGGTCAGGCCACTAGCAAATATTTCAGCATGTCCATGTGTTCGGGAAACAGCGTGTGCCGGCAGCTCCCCTTGGCGAGGGTGTGGGCTGTGCAGCTGCCAACCCCGCGCCAGAGCGCCAGGGAGGGGCGGGGACGCGAGTCGCCGGAGCTCTGGCAGACACCAAGGCTGTGACCGATTCCTGCAGTCTCTTCTTATGAGATGTTATGGAAGTCATAGTGCCCAGAAATCTCAAGTGGACATTTTCTTGATCCTACTTATGTATTTTGGCTCGAAGACCTTTGAGCCATGGAATTCCTAACAGTTGCAAGGGGACTTGGAGGAACACTGTAATATCAAACCATTCTTACTACTCTTGAGTATGCATAGATGCAATACAGTCTAAGAAATCCAATACTAATTACACATGAGCATCACCTGAAATGACTCTAAGCCCCAGAATTTAAAAATAATTCTAATTTTTAAATAACAATACAATTTAAGTAAATTTAAAAACAAAAATCTCAGATTATTTAAATATTTGCTTTTTATCCACAGTTTATATTTTTAATTTTAATAAGTAGGTATGGGGGTGTGAAGGATAGTAGAGTGAATCAGACATTACCCTATGAACATATATGACTACACAACTGGGGTGATTCTGTACTAGAAGAATGAAAAAATATATTCCATTAATGAATGCTATATCAAAGTGAATTCTACGATCATGTATATCTAATTAAAACAAATAAGAAATACAAAAAAGAGAAAAATTAATAGGGAATTTTGAAATCTTTAGAAGAATAGCTTTTAAAAAAATAAAAAACAGCTGGGTGCAGTGGTGTAGGCCTGTAATCCCAGCGGCTTAGGAGGCTGAGGCAGGAGGATTTCGAGTTCAAAACCAGCCTCAGCAACAGCGAGGCAAGGTGCTAAGCAACTCAGTGAGACCCTGTCTCTAAATAAAATACAAAATAGGGCTGGGGGTGTGGCTCAGTGGTTCAGTGCCCTGAGTTCAATCCCCAGTACTCCACCAAAAAATGAAAAACAATTTTAATTCAGAAATTGTACATAAATTAATAATTTACTTTAAACAAATACATTCTGTGCACACTGAGTATATTTTATTTTTTTAGTCCTTTAAGGCATTACTATAACCAAAACACAAATTACATGAAATTCTTTCTCTCAATGCACGAAGTAAAAGCAAAAACAATGTATTTTATGGAGTAAATAACCCAAGAATTGATGAATCACCTAAACAATGTCAGCCCATTAGACACTGATATATCTGCAACTGTAATTAAACTAAATTCAATCTTCTTTGTGACTTTGCCAACTTTTCCACATAAAAATAACTGTTTTTGATTTTGTTCTTTGCAGACTACTCCATCAAATTAGGAGAACAGAGCACCTTCCCCTTTGGCTTATTTGCCACTTTTAAATATTTAGATGGTTTGTGGGCTCCCTTTCTGTTCTTGCTCTAGACCCCAAAAGTGTGGAGATCGTGTGGAGTGGCACTTGGTATGGATTCAGTACACTGGTTATTTTGGGGGGTGCTGGGTACCAAACCCAGGCCTTGTGCATGCTAGCACACGCTCTACCAGTGAGCGATGTCCCAGTCCAGAGAAATTTAATGAATGAGTGAGTGAATGCTTCATTTGCCAATTCCAGCCTTAAAATGTGCCTCCCTCTTTCCTTTCCTTTTTCTTTATTTCCTTGGGAAATCATTCTTGAATGTATACTTCAACCCAAGTTCTTTTTTTTTTAATATTAATTTTTAGTTATAGGTGGACACAATGTCTTTATTTTACTTTATGTGGTGGTGAGGATAGAACCCAGTGCCCCACACATGCGAGGTGAGCACTTTACCTCTGAGCCACAACCTTAGCCTTCAAGCCATGTTCTTTAATTACACTTTAAAATATTCTTTGGAAATTAGGGCACATAGAAGCCAGGTATCCACCTTGCCCAGGGTCACATGGTGAGGAAGGAGCAGAAAAGGAGTTCAGACTTGACCATCTAGCCCCAGAGCCCAACCCCTCACAAGGGCTCTCCCCAGCCTATGCTGCTGGCGATGGAACCCAGGACCTTGTGCCTGGCGTGCAAGCGGTCTACCACTGCACTACACCTCAGCCTTCAATGACTGTTAACCTATCTGTGCCCAGGACCCTTTCAGCTTGTAGCCCCTATGCTCTGGAATCCTCTCAGAAGCAAACAGGTAACAGAGGAAGCCAATTACCTGGAAATATACCTACTAAATATTTAAAACCCCAATCTGTGATGTAGTACTGTATGAGCTTCTGCACTAATACATGCCCACCATAGTTTCCAACTAATTATAAGCATAAATGATATTTGAGATAACTTGTATTTCTCTTGGTGCAAAACCATGGGTACTGTTTCTTCAATTATGCTTTGTGAATTTTTGCACTCAAAACTGAAGGAAATACTAGATTCCTGTTAGAGGTTAGTGAAAATAAAGATGGATTTTTTTTTCACCCAGGTTCAGAGATCCACTAAACTTTATCTACTCCCATTTGCATCTATGGGCATCTGTGGGCACCAGGTCACAGTCCCTGTGTGAAATCTCTTCACTGCTTTTCATGCACTTAAACAGCTTTAGTTCTGAAAACTTGCTCTTACTCCAAAGTGGTGACCTATCTTCACTTTATTTCTTCAGGTCCTTACACTGTACCTTAAGGAAAAGCCATCTGCATCCTCCGTTCCCCTTGCCAACCTCACCATGATAGCAGTTTTAGGTTATTGTTTCCTCCTTTCCTCTGCTCTGGTCCTCTCATCACTGAGTTTAAACAAAGGCAACTACTGTGTTGATAAATAAGTGTTTTCTAACAATAGCTAATAGTCAGGGTTGCTTGCTGCGTTGTAGCTGTTATGCTGAATACTTGAACTCCTTAAACTGCCCTTTCATGCACTCTGCCAGGTAAGAACAGTTGCTACGATGCTAATGTTGGAGAGACAGAAGCTGAGGGAGGTCAAGTAACTGAGCCAAGGATTAATGTCCTCACAACAACCCTCTCTGGAGCACAGAGGTTCTTTTTCATCTGTTTTATGGATGGGAACCTGGGGCAGGAGGGATCAGTCATTTGTTCAAGAACACTTAGACTTCAGAGCAGAGCTGTCTATCACGCCAGCCAGGCTGGCCCCCAGGAGAACGAAGCCTCCTACTGCACCCTGCTGCCTCAGCTAAGGAAGGGGAACTAGGATGGATCCCAGGACTTCTCATTCCAAAGCGACCTTAACATTGGGCCAACAGTGATGACTGACTCAGGAGCTACTGGCAGTGGCTCATTCCTGTGAATGAACAAAAAAAAAAAAAAATACATGTTGACTCAGCAACCCAGAGTAAGATTGTCAATTCAGTGGTTTGAGAGCCGAATCGGAAACCACAGTAGATCTCATCTACGTGAATGACTACCAAGAAACCTACGGTCAATTTAACCTTTGAGAAATGTGATGAAGGGCAGAGCCCATGGTCTCATAGAAGTCACATCTTAGAGGGAGTTAGACTGACACAAAAACAGTCTTTTTGGTTGGGGGTATAACTCAGTATATTTACCATAGACGAGGCCCTGGGTTCAATCCCTAACCACCCACCAATAAGTAAATAGATAGATAGATAGATAGGGCATGTATCCAAAAACTATTAAGTAAACAAGTGTTTTCTATTTTTTACTTTGAATTCTGATGAAGACAATTGCCAAATACCACCAAGGGGAAAAAAATTCTTTGGGCTGCAAGTGACAACTTGCAAAGCAACATCATCCCCTCAAAGTGAAACTGTCCTGAAGTATATTGATTTTGAGACCATCTATCCCTAGCATTCACCTTAACCCTTGGGAAGGAAAGTACCATTAAAATTAATTAATATCCAAATTTATCTGATTATTTCAAAAATTTAACTTTTGTCAACATTCAAGTAGCAAGATATTAGGGGACATATTTTGTTTCCTCCTGAACTTTTTCATTACCAAATACTTCCATGTACAAATCATTCTAGTTATTCCTTCAAATCTATGTCTTCCTGAGTTTCCATTACATTAGATGATCACTGCAAAAACCATTTGTTTTCATTAAGCTCTTTTGTTTTTTAGTTAAAATGTTGTCACACTTGGGCTGGGGATGTGGCTCTAGCGGTAGTGCACTTGCCTGGCATGTGCAGGGCGCTGGATTTGATCCTCATCAGCACCACATAAAAAAAATTAAAATAAAGATGTTGTGTCTACCGAAAACTTAAAAAAAAAATTTGTCACACTAAATCAGAGTTCAAATGTACTTGCATGTAAGTTGTAAATACTTTACACACACATACACACACACCGAGAGAGTGAGAGAGAGAGAGAGAGAGAGAGAGTGTGTGTGTGTCAGTCAACAGGGTGTTACATTCAACCTTAAGCAATTTCCAAGTTTCATATTACTAAGTTATCCCTGGAGCTGATGTGTAGCTCAGTGGCAGAACACGTGCTTCCCACACCTGTAGCCATGCTGGTTCAATCCCCAACACCAACATAAATAAATAAAAATTTAAAAAATAATGTTACTACTCTCTACCCTTTATTGCTACAATGAATTCAGTAAGTATTTATGGAATGTCTGATGCACATCTGCCACTACCTGACCATTTACCTCCCCGACTCTGCATCCTGCCACTCTTGACTTCCTTGCTGTTCTTCATGCCAAACACACTCCTGCTGCAGGGGCGGTGCTTTGCTCTTCTGTCCTCTAACAGGCTCTCCCCCCATTCTCTGTATGACTTGTTCCCTCAACTTATTTAGATTTCCTCCATGGAAAAAAAAAAAGTGGTTTTTGACCACACTCTAAAAGAGCAAGCATATGTGTATACACACCTGTTATTTCTCTTTCCCTCTTTTACTCTCCTTCATAGTACATATTATTGCCTGGCACATAGAGTCATGAGCTGCATGATCACATTTTGATCAATGACAGAGCACATACACCATCGTGGTCCCTCAAATAAAATCATATTGCTTAATGACTTCATGGTCATCATAATGTTTAAGTATATGTAATATAGATAGTCACACAACAAAATTGCTTCACAATGCATTTCTTAGAACATACCTCATCATTAGGCAACACATGACTTTTATCTATTTGAGTATGAGTTTATTGTCCATCTTCCCCCAGAGAAAAAGTGCCATGAGAAGGGATATCCTTTGTTCACTGTTGTAAACCTGGCCAAAACCACAAAAGAGGCCAATAAAAACTTCTTCTTGAATGAGTTTTACTGTCTGGAAGGCATATAGAGAGGAGGCACTATCCCAACAGCTTTCACAGTCGTTGGAAAAAGGAAGATGTCACCTAAATAAGGCCACACAGCCTCACAGACACAATTACCACAGGACAAAGTGCTTTGAGGACACAGAGGAAATTTCCTGGAGGGACTGGCACTATAATGAGGTTTTGCAGGATGGAGAATACCGAAGAGCTGACACAGAAGCAGAAGTCATTCGGAGTAGATAGAACTACTTCTGTGGAAATATGAAGGAGGCAAAGTGCCAGGTATATTACAGGAACAGAGAAAATGAGTGAGGCGGAAGAGTAAGAAGAATTTGGAAGATAAGAAGAGTGTCTGAACCACACTGTGGCAGAATGACGATGTGGCTGGCATTGCCACTGCTGATTTCAATGCCCTGAACGTGAGTCACTTGCTGAAGACAGCGCTCCGCAGTCCTATGATCATGCAAAAGGTCACCCAAACACCCTGTTCTCACCCTCAGTGTAGCCACTGCTCTGAAGTAGGTGGGCTTCGAGATACGGAAGGGACCTGGGGCATACAGTCAGGGGTCAGGGGCACGAGTAGCCAGAGGTTTTGACAGATTCATATGGGAACGGCTGGGAGGATACTGATTACCTATTGAGAGAAATGTCGGGGTGCCTCCAGATCATTCTGTTTCCAAAACACTGGAATCTGAAAACCGTGGAGGCAGACTGAGAGTGAGGAGGGACAAGTGGAAACAATGAGCAGGCACCAGCGTTTCCATCCGGGGCTGGTGTTTGACACGGATCTCACTGGGTCCTCACCACCTGTGGCAGGCACCGCCGTCCACCTAACGGAACCCTCCGCCGACCTTTCTCTCGTCCTAGAACCTGCGAGCCTGTCAGTGCGTTTCCCAACCCCCTGAGTGAACCGAGGGGCAGCTGTCGCCCCCGGCGGAGCCCAGCTCTCACAGGGCTCTGCAGACTTCCAGGGCCACCGGCGAGGTGCTTGCGCGTCAGGCTACACCGCCGCGCGAACCCGGGCGCCCTGGGGCCGCGGCCCGCACCTGCAGGCCTCTCTGCCCCCGGAAGTTCACAGGACAGCTGGGGGCACCGCGAGCCCCAGGCGACGAGAACCCACGCGCGGGAACCCTAAGGAAGGGACCTTCCGGAGGCCTCAGTCCGGCGGCGCAAGGCAGGCCCCGCCCCATCGGCACGCCCCCTCTCGCCCCGCCCCCTGAGGCCTGCCTCGGCCAATCCCGAGTGCCGCCGGGGCCGTGGCCCACGGAAGAGGGCCTTACGTCACTGCGGGCCCTCTCTCTCCTCTTCCGGCACCCGGCGCGTCGTGGGAGTCGCACGTGGCCCACGCTCGGGGGGCTTTTCACACCGGGTGGGCTGAGGCGGAGCTGTTCTCGGGACCCCACACAGACCCTGGCGTCAGAATTTCCGCGTCGCCCCAGCGCGGCCTCAAATGTCAGGCTCGCCCACTCTTCTCCGGCGTCGCCGCCCTAACCTTTCGGGGGCTCGCCGGGGAAATTCGCCGGACCTCCCTGGCGCGCCCCTCACCTGGCCTGGCCGCTTTTGAACATACTCGTCTCTGACGCCCAGAGGTCTGCCTGCAGCCCCGGTGGCCTATGTCCTGGTGGCCCAATGACTTAGACGTGAGAAGAAGTTGGTTGAAATCACCTTAATCCATGGTGATAAAGAAAAGTGCCAATCACGTACGGCGCCATGAGGGCGACGCTCTGCAGGGGTTACCGAGCACCTGCTGTACGCGGCTGCGAGGGTGCAGCGGTGGCCCAGACGGGAGGTCCGCTCCTGGAGTTCCCAGAACTCCTGCAAGACCGACCGGAACAGTAGACCAGACAAACTCAGGAGTGATAAGTGCTATCGATGAAGTAATAGGCTACCCATAGGGGATGAGTTAGTATTATTTAGTTGAGATGACTAAATAAGAAGGACCCATGGGGTGGTGGGGGGTGGATAGTAAATAACTGGAGCAGTCTTTCTGCTGTGGTGATCAGGTGTGTGTGGGGGTAGTGTTCAGGAACCAGGATGAGAAGGACCATGGGTGACTTGCTGACAGAGCCATTTCTCCGTTATTGGATTTAGAACTCTCCGGGGCAGGACACCATATCTTCTTAAATGTTGCAACTGCTGTAAGAAATTAAGTTCCTTGAAAATAGGGAGACTTTTTAAAAGTTCGTACTTTCCACAATGCGAAGACTTGTCAAATGTTGAGTTAAAAAGGTAGTAGATGGGATGCCGCTGTTCTACCTGGAAATAGGGGGCTGAACTAGGAGGTGTCTTCATTGCCAGTACTAGTAATACTTTTTTGGTAAATGGTTGAATATTTTTGGCTATAAATGTGTGATGAGCAATATGTATGAAATATGGAGAGCCATGGGTGTTACATTATTAATTCTGATAGCATATGGTGGGTAGAGTGTGAAAATTGACATCAGAATATCTGAATTTGACCAAAACTGCAGGACCTTTCTAGATCTTGGACTTCACATATGTCAATTGAAAACTGTGATGTGCCTTCCAAAAATTCAATTTATATTGTCTAAAGCTAGTAAATGAGAAAGAAAATATTAGCATGCTATTTTTAAATTCTGAGATAATTACCAGAATAAATAAGGAGTTGAATTAATATTTGGCTCTGGGGAACAGGGATGAGGGTACAAAAGTTAAGTTTGAGAATTACTGCTCTGTAGCAAAACCCAGCTACCATAGTTTGCCACCTGGCTCGAGTGACTTTACCTCAGGTTGCCAGCTGTGCAGATTGGCTGAGGCAATTCTGTTCCACATGTGTTTGTTCTGAAACCTGCCTTTGAGGGGGCAGCAGCTTTTCCCCCAGGGGAAAGCTTTTCCTATGACAATTTAAAAGTGCAAAAGCACAGGCCTGGAGATCAGGTCAGTTCTTTGAAGGCTTCAATCTGTTCTGTTAACATCCATTGATCAAAACCCAAAAGTCAAGGAAGCACATTCACACAGATAGAAGGGGAAAGAATGACTATTTCTGAAAATATACTATCATAAGTGATATATGAGTTTTAAAAACTATACAGTATATTAATTTGATAAAAATTAATGCTGACTCAGATCCATTTCAATTCTTGTTGATGCAGATGTCTCAGGAGTGTTTAACTCCTGTGTGTCTCCTTCCCATTTTTACTGGACCGGGGATTGAACACAGGGGCACTTGCCCACTTAGCCACATCCCCAACCCTATTTTGTATTTTATTTAGAGACAGGGTCTCGCTGAGTTGCTTTACTCCTTGCTTTTTGCTGAAGCTGGTTTTGAACTCGTGATCCTCCTGCCTCAGCTTCCCAAGCCGCTGGGATTACAGGCCTGGGATACCCTGCCCAGCTTCCATTTTTACTCTGTTGCCACTGTGTCCTGCTGCAGCAGAGCACCAGCAGGTCTTATGAAGAGCTTACTATGAGAGGCTGTGGCTCAGTGGTAGAGTACTTACCTCGCATGTGTGAGGCACTGGGTTCAATCCTCAGTGCCACAAAGAAGTAAATAAATAAATAAAATAAAGGCATTATGTTCATCTATAACTAAAACAATGTATATTTTTTTAAAAAACAAAAAAAAAAAAAAAGGAAGAAGAAGAAGAGCTTACTATGGAAACGCAACAGCCTGAGGCCTTTTGGTTTCCTTCCATCCACTTAAAACCTTCCTTCTTTCTTGAAGCACAACCCTCTGACCACTTGCTTCCCTCTCTATCACTCATGTGTCCCACATTCTTTCAAAGCTGGAGGGGGACAGCTTTTGCCTACTTCCAATAGCCGAAGGTGTTGGAGTCATTGCAGAACTCCAAAAGTTCCTTCTTAAAATGTCAACTGATCAAAGATGTTTCAAATGTTTGCACAAGTATGGAGTGTTGCATAAATGACTTTATTTACAATTTTAGTAATTAAAAAACTCACCACCACTGTAAGGAGCACGTGAAATGTATGAAAGCACTTTGCAAACTAACAACAAAAAATAAAATGTTATTTTTTGAAAATAAATGTAATTAATTTATTAATTAATAATAATTTCAAGGTCTCCATTAATGTCTAAATGGAGACCTTGAAAACACTGACATATTTAAGTACTATTTGAACTCATACAGTACTTGTATGGAGTTGCACAAATGTGCTTCCCACTGCTGGGAATTTACCTTGGTGATACTTGCACACGTAGGTCATGGGTATAATGTTATTCGATACAGTGCTATCTGTACAGAAAATGTTTGGAAATAACCCGTGTTATCAGTGGGGCACTAGCAAATAAACTATGGAATATGCCCACGATGGCATAGCATGGGCCGGGTGTTCTTTTTGATATGAAAAGATTTTCACGACGTTCATGCAATAGATGTTTCAAATGTTTGCACAAGTATGGAGTGTTGCATAAATGACTTTATTTACAATTTTAGTAATTGTGTGTAAGGGAAATGAAGAACAAAGTACACAACGGACAACATTTTTATGCGAGGAAGAAGGGAAATAACAGTATTGACAGTATATATGTGCTTGCATGAGAAGGATGTACAGGAAGCTAACAACGCTGTCACCTGGAGGGAAAAGCGATGGAACTGGATGAGGACAGGAATGTCATCTTTATCATTTTGGTTTGAAAGTGGCAAAAGCATTAATATCCAAAAACTTAAAATTAGGTCCTGTAAACAAACTTTACCCACTACGTATTTATCGACTTCTTTGCTTGGCATCCCTCTAATCCCGTAGGCTCGGCGGCGTCGGCAGCAGGGCTTTTAACAGCGTGGAGAGAAACTGCCCATGAAATGACAGAGCCGCCCGGGACCCGCGGCGAAGCGCAGGGGGACAACCCGGGAAGAGTCCCGGCAGAAAGAGGAGAGAGGAACCAGGCCGACGTGCGTGCACAGAGGGAAGGCGACCTGCACAGCGGCGGAGAGCAGCCCGGCCCGTGCGGGGCGCCGGGTGCGAAGGCAGGCTCCCCAGCTGCTCGCCGAGCGAGCTCCGCCGGACGTGACGCACTGACGCGAGCGGCGCGAGTCTGCGCAGTGCAGCGCCGAGGGCCCGCGGCGCGTGCGTGCTGGGGTGAGCAGCCTTCGCTCCGCGGAGTGAGTGGCCCAGGCGTCCCGGAGCTGCCGACCGCGTCGAGGCCTTCCACGGTGGGAAGGATAGCGGGTTGCGGACCAGCGCCTACGGGGAGCCGGGCGGGCCTGGGGCGCGCGGTGTCGGGTGGGGGCGAGCAGGGCGTGCGCATGTGGAAGGTGTAGGTTACGGTCGCGGAGCGCGGGCGGCTGGCCTTTGCCCGCCGCGAGAGCCCCGCGCTCCAGGTAGCGGTGCGCGTTCCTCAGGCTGAGAACCGTGTGCACACGTGTGACGCTGCCAGCTGACGCCCCTCCCCGGAGCTTTTGCTTTTCTTATTGGAACTTAAAAAAAATTAAAAAAAATATAAAATAGCCTCTCCAAAGCTCTTTCAGGCTAGTTGCCAAAACTGTGTTCCCATTTTTTGCCGTTGATAATCAGTGCGGTTGTGTTTTGTGAAACAATACTTGAGGAACTGCGTTGTGCCAAGTGCAAGACAAGACCCACATTCGTGTTTTAGAAAACTTCATATTCAACATATTAGAAATCGGGTTTAAGAAAACGTGATAAAGAGCCTGCCCATGTAGTGCATGTCTGTATAATACTAGGGAGGCTGAGACGGAGGATCCCAAGTTCAAGGCCAGCCTGGCAACTTAAGTAGACACTCTTTCAAAATTAAAAAAAAAAAAAGTGGGGGTCAGGTTGCCAGGTCTATAGCTCAGTGGTAGAACACTGCACTCCTGAGTTAATTCTCCAGTACCACAAAAATAAATAGAAAAGGAAAACTTGGTAAAGGAAAATCAAACACACGTTAGCAATCTCTCTCTGTCTTCAGCTCAGAAACAGAGCAACTGAAACTACTATGTAGATTATTAATCAAAATGCTTTTTTAAAAAAAATACTTACCAAAATAATTTCCCTTAGTGTGCTTTAAAATGTTCCTTAACTTAAATATTTTGGCTAATAGGGTTGTAGTGAAAGTTTTTTGACATTTTTTTTTTTTTTTTTTAATTTTTAAGGTGTTAAAACAACATCAAAATGGCTTCAAAAAGAGCCCTGGTCATCCTGGCCAAAGGAGCAGAGGAGATGGAGACCGTCATCCCTGTGGATGTCATGAGAAGAGCTGGGGTAAGTGCTGTTTACTAGTCCTTGTCAAAAGGTTTGGATTTTTAAAGACATTGGATAGAGTGAAACCCAAAGTACTTCATGAAATATTTCAAATATGTTCAAAAATACAGTGATTACATAATAACAAATATCTGTTTATTCACTGCCCATGTTTAATACTTATTAACATGTTGCCTTATTTCTTTCAGACCCATTTCTTTCTTTCTTTTGAGAGACAGTGTGGCTACTCTGTGCAGGCTGGCCCCGAACTTCTGGGCTCAAGCAGTCCTCCTACCTCAGTCTTGAGTAGCTAGGACTATACACGTGTGCCAAAATGCACAGCTGTGGACCCATTTCTTAAAGAGCAATTGCTTTAAAGAAACATACTTAAAGAACTGGGGTTGTAGCTCAGTGGTAGAGTGCTTATCTAATGTGTGAGGCACTGGGTGCAAACCTCAGCACCACATAAAAATAAGTAAATAAAATAAATGTATTGTGTCCATCTACAACTAAAAAAATAATACACACACACACACACACACACACACACTCTTAAGGTTCTGCCTTGTAAGGTCACTTCCAGACTATTGTCAGTGTGCCAGATTTCATGCAAGGCATTTACTTATGTGCACCTTAATAAGAACTGTTAGGCATTGCAACCCATTTTATTGTTGAAGAAACTGAGGAACAGAGACGAAGTTTGCCCAAGTTACAGAGTTTTAAATAGAGGAGCCAGGTGGTAGACCCAGGCAGTCTGGCCTTGCAGTCTGTTTACTGTATACTTTTCTGGTTCCAAAATTGAAAATCCAGCTTATTCATTTGGTGTTGCTTGTTAATATTGCACTATGTGAATGTGCCACAACCTGTCCGTTCTTCTGCGTCCAGCCTTGCAATGCTGTGGTACATACTGTACTTACGTATTGATTCGTGCAAATGTGGGGAAGGCTTTTCAGACTCTACACCTAAAAATGGAATTGCTAGGCCCAGGGAAAACCTGTGTCATCGTCATAGGTTTTGCCAAGTTGCTCTCCAGTGTACCAGTCTGTAGTCCCACCAGCAGGGTAGAAAAATGCCCATTTTTTTTCTAGTACCAACTCTTTGTATTGTTAGCTTTTTAAGTTTTTGCAAAATAACGTGGCATTTCATTTTTTAACTTGCATTTCTACCTTATAAAAATGCCATGAGGTTTAAATGCAACAGGAACCTTGCAAGATGGGTTATTAATAGAATGATCATGAAATTTATCTCCTGAATCAGATCACTTGTGGGAGAAAGGATTTTTTAGCCAGACGAGGTGCCAGGACAGTGGCTATCAGTTGGGGTTATCCCAGGCAAACCACAACAGACCTAGTTATTAAATACATAGTCAGTGTAATAGCTTAAATTCAATGTGGTTTTCTTGCAACATTTACTGTCAAGTTATTTTAAAACCCAGGAAAGATGTGAAAATGTTGCTCTTAAGTTTATGTCTCAGCATTCTTAAATATGATATTTTTCTCTTAGATTAAGGTCACGGTTGCAGGTCTGTCTGGAAAAGACCCAGTACAGTGTAGCCGTGATGTTGTCATTTGTCCTGATGCCAGTCTTGAAGATGCACGAAAGCAGGTTTGTTTTCTGTACATGAAATTATTCCTTCATATGGCTTCTATGTTAGTTTCTTGAAATGTCTTTTAATTATATGTAAGGTCATTGTTAGAATAGACTTATTTTAAAGGAAATTATTTTCCTTGGAAATATTCTCCACCAAACTTGGGGGTGTCACCTTTCTGCTGTACCATAGAACATGGCAGTTGTAGATACTGCTTTTGTGTCCAGTGGGTGGGAGGGTAGTGTGTGGATGAGTGAATGGGTGCGAAGGCCGAGGCGGGTGGAAGCCTCTTTCTGTCCTTTTTCTGAAGCTGTTTGTTTGTGATACATAGTATTTGGGTTCCTTTAACAAAATTATACATAGGAGGAATTCTGTGTCAGTCCCCACTCCCCCGCTTTTCCTCCCCCTTCCCTTCCCCTTCTCCCTCCTCTATTCTATAGTGCTCCCTTTCGCTCTTCAGTTTTGATCGTTTCTTTCTACATGTAGATGAAGAGGAAATTCCCTTTGGTGTATTTATGCGTGTGTGTACGACTTTGTTGTGTTAGATCCGTCCCATATTTCTTTCCCTCCCTCCCTGCCTCTCACTCTCCTCCTCCTGCTCCACTGACCCCCCCTGTGTCTTGATCACAGCCTACTTGCTCCCCTACTGCCTTCTTTCCTTACTCTGCTCCAGCTTCCACACATGAGAGGCAACATTTCACCCGTGACTTTCCAAGTTTGGCTTATTTCACTTACATGATGTTCTCCATTTTCATTTAAAGCTGCTTCTCAGTTGTTTCATTCATCTCAGATGAAACAGCTTATGCAGAATGGTTGGATTACAGGATGGATAAGATTCTAATAAGATCCTTACTTTTTTAGTACCTTTAGAAGGATGGTCCTCACCTTGAGGGTGACAGGCTCTCCTGGTTATCTTAGGGAAAGCTGGGGTCCCTTGTCTCAGAAACTCTTGCCCACCTTGCCACAAGTTCAGATGGGCCTGTCAGGGGACGAGAGGTGGGCTTTGCCATACTCAAGGGGACAGTGGCAGAAAGGGGGCAGACCGAGCTCACTATGGTTGTGCTCTGCCAGAACCCAAGCAGAATTCCCCATGTGAGTTATCCTCACACTGTGAATATTTCATGGCTGGCTTGTGGAGAATTGGAACATTGTTAATATATACAAGTCCTTTTTTTTATCCTGTTAAAATGAGAAATAGAAGAAAAAAAAAAAAAGAATCCTCTTTTCTATTTTGTCCTGTGGTGTCTTGAGTATTTTAGATCAGCAGTTACCTTTGTAAGTATTCATTTAGTTAAATTCTAAAGAGTGAAAGAAATTAGGTACTTCACTTCCATTTAGTTTTTTGAGGTTTTGCTTTGTTTAAAACAAGTCAGATATTTATGATATTAAAAAGTAATTCTAAGAAGTAGATGTCACACTACTCAGGAAGCTTAGGCAGGAGAATCAAGAGTTCAAAGCCAGCCTCAGCAATTTAGTGAGACCCTGTATCAAAATAAACTATACAAAAAAGGCAGGAATGTGGCTCAGTGGTTGAGTACCCTTCAATCCCTGGTACCAGACTTTCATTTTGTAATTTAATGACTAAGATTTTTAACCACTTTATTGTTAATGCAATTTCCATTTTGTAATTTCAGCAAATATGAGGGTTTTTTTTTTTTTAATTCTTTTTCTCCACATTTTGTATTGGTGCATTATAGTTGTACAGATTGATGGTATTTGTTGTTACATATTTGTACATGTACACAATGTAACAATAAAGTTTGGTCAACATCACTCCCCATGGCTTGAGATTATTCAGTTTTCTAAGATGTTTTGGTGTTTAGGAAGCTAAAATATTGTATCATTTTTCTCTTTTCCCCACTAAGTTCCATCTTTCATAAAATTAAAAATATTTTTTCCTGTATTTTTAATTTAGTCTTTGCTTTTAAAATTGCTCCATAAGCAGGATGTGGTGATGGTGCACACCTATAATCCCAGTGGCTCAGGAAGCTTAGGCAGGAGGATCAAGAGTTCAAAGCCAGCCTCAGCAATTTAGTGAGACCCTGTAACAAAATAAACTATACAAAAAAGGCAGGAATGTGGCTCAGAGGTTGAGTACCCTTCAATCCCTGGTACCAAAACATATATACATATATACACACAAAACATACGTATATACATACATAAATTTGTTACATACATTCTTCTTAAGTAATAATTCAGGGTTGGGATGTGGTTTGGCAGAGCACGTGTTTGGCAAAGCAAGGTCCTGGGTTCAATCCCCAGCATAATGAAAAGACAAAGGACGATTCATCCGAGATAGACATATATAAAGTCGAAGTGCTGAGTGTCCCTTTCTCATTCTCCCTCCGTCCCCCACTCTGCTCTCCTTTAGTGGCTGTGCCTCTCTGAGTGTCTGTATACACACAGCTGGGGGATGTATGTGTGGCTTGTGGGCTCGCATAACGTGCGTCTGGGTATGTGTGCTGTTTATACTTTGGTCTGTGTGTGTGACAGCCTTGCTGTGTAGCCCAGCTGGGCTCAAACCATTGTTCTCCTTCAGCTGGGGCACCCCAGTCTCTTACAAGAGTGCAGTTACCTGGAGCTGCTGCTCTGCCACGTGGACATACTTTCATGTTACTCTGTTCATATATTCTGCATGTTTTTTTTGCTAGTTAGAAACATCCCATCATAGGAACTCAACATGCCTTATTTAAGTTCTTTTTGGGGGTGGTTTTGGAGATTGAACCAGGGCCTCATGTGTGTTGTATTGCTGAGCTACACCCCAGCCCCTAACTATTTTTCTTTTAACAGATACTTGGATTATCTCCCATGCTTTATTTGTATCCACATTTAAAAAGACAAAAGTGTTATTAGATTGTCACTTTAATTATATATTTGAAATAAAATGTTCTTTTTTAAATTTTTTGAACTATTACAGGGACCATACGATGTCGTGGTTCTGCCAGGAGGTAATCTGGGTGCACAGAATTTATCTGAGGTAAAAGCTCAAATTTACTCATACACCTCCAAAGGCTGGTCAGGGTGGGGTCTAAAGCAGGCATTTCAGCATCTACTTGTGTTCTGTGCAGTTTGTTATTTGGATATTTTAGGGAGAAGGTTGTGAAAGAAAGAAAAACAACTAAAATTAACCAAATGGTATTATAAACTTATTTTTATTTTAAAAAATATTCTAATAGCTTTTGTATGAAAAAGAGCTGAGCCAATGGTCAGTTACTATGAAGAGAGGCCCCCACAGTAAGAGCATGTGTGTTTCCCCAGCTGCAGAAGAGTGCTCTGATATTGTGAAGGCTGACACAGGAAGCTGGGAGGCCAGCCATCTGCTCAGCAGTCACGGTTGAGGGAGGTTGTGGGGACTAGAGGTGCCAGCATGAATGAGAATGGCTTCAGGGGGGTCCACCGCCTCTTCATTTTAAGTCTTGTGTGAGGAGTGACCAGGGAAGAAGAGATGGGAGGGGAGGTGAGCAGGCAGGGGTGGGGCGTACAGAAAGACTGGAAGAGGCGCAGTGGACATTAGGGAGGTCTCCTGATCGGTCTGTCCTCGCTCTGCCGTCTGAAGACCCCCACACCCCTCTGCCTCTTTCTCCATGGAGAACAGAACCACAGGGGTCAAATGTGCCAGGAGACAGTGCTTTCTCCTGTCGTCTTTAAGCAAAGAGAGATGCTTTTCTTTTAGGACAAATGCCTTGACTGGGGTAAGAATATAGGTATGATATGAATTTGATAATTTTCATATTAATGATTTAGAGATATTTTGGGGAAATAGATTGAAGCTCTTGTGGTTTAAGCTAAAATCAAATTTGGCCAAAGATTCCTGGTGAGAGACTGGTTTACAGTCTAATCATAGCTGGCTGTCTTTGGTTTTTCTTTGACAGTCTGCTACTGTGAAGGAGATCCTGAAGGAGCAGGAGAGCAGGAAGGGCCTCATAGCCGCCATCTGTGCAGGTAATGTGCCCCAGCAGCGCAGGAGGAGGAGGCTTGAAGGCTGGTTTGGGTGGCATGTCCTTTCAGCAGAGTCTAGTTGTCTGCTCGGCCTTTTCTGTACCCTTGGTCTGCATTCTGTGCAACTTACTGTTTTCTGTGTTCGGTTGACCTCAGAGGAAAACAAGGCCGATGGAATTCAGTGAACAGCTTGTCACAGCAGATCTTCCTGCCAGCACAGTCAGCAAGAACCTCTCAGACATAAACACCGCAGCTCTGCCCTGAGCTTGCCCTGCAGGCTTGTAAGCCAGGGCGCTTGCAGCCTGTGTCCTGGGTGTTTTCTGATTCTCTCTGTTGGGTGTTCTTGGGCCCCGCATCATCTGCCACATAATCAAGAACAAAATCTTTTAGTGCTTTGTAGTTGTCCCCCCATCTTTGAGGCTTTGTAGCAGTATTCTGTCATCTGTGTCATTGCAAGTGCATCCTGTTGCTTTAAGGTCAGATGCTGTCCTGCTGTCGAGCATGTATCCCTGGCCAGTGCCCTTCCTGCTGTGGGTCTTCGTGAAGTGTGTCTCAGAAGAGCCAGTGAACAAATGCAGCATGGTGGGTGGTTTGGTCAAAGTGACATGCTGGTGTTTGTTCAGTATGTTAGGCCTTTTAAAGAGGTTGCAGCAGGGACTCTGTGCCCCAGCACTGGGCTCATTTTCCTCCAGAGGACAGGCAGGTGAGAGCAGACCCTGGAGATGTCACTTGCTTTTCCTACTCTCACACAGGAGTGGCATCAGAGGTTGTCAGAGCTGTCATTTGGGCAGGGCACTGTTGTCTGTGAATTTCTTCTCATGCTTTTAAAATCTCCCAGTTTGGGGTTTGGGTGTAGTTCAAGGATAGGGCGCCTCTTTGCATGCCTGAATCCCTGGGTTCCATCCCCAGCACCCTCTAAAAATCCCGGTTTTAATTTCTAACATGGCATACAGTGAATGGTGTGACCCACAAACAAACTGAAGGTGTCCTAAGACCTCCAGTGCTTGAAAGCTGCTGCCTAGAGACTGGGAGGGACAATGAGGCCCCTGCCCTGGCTGGCCTTGCCCTTGAGTTCCCCCGTGCGCTGGCCTCTTGCCGCCTGCCCCGGGTCAGAAGGGCTTCTCTGAAGGCTCGTAGTCACTGTGTCCCAAGCAGCTGCTCCCTCCTGGGGAATATGTCATGGGTCCTATTAGTTTGGTCTCTGACTGCTTTACTGCTGGGAAGCTAGCCTCATTCTCAGGTGCTTTGACCAAAAGAATAAAGTGAGAGTCTGCCTGGATTTGTTTCCTTATTACTCTGCTAAAAGCAAAACCACATGACCTTTAGTCCTGCAGTGTCATGGAGGTAGCAAAATTACCAGCCTCATGTGGCTCACTGTCTTGTGCTGGGATAAGCTTGACTACCATGCCAGGAGTATGGGCCCTACAATAATCGACTTTTAAAAAGTAAACTACACTAGCAGTGTGTTTATCCTGTTCAACATCCAGTACCACCATCTCTGTACTGTGTGTAAAGTGGAGGCACAGAGAGACAGGTGGTGAGCAGTGGATGTTGCAGTGATTATGTGGATGGGAACAATGGGACAGCAGAGGGTGGCGGGAGGGGGCTGATGTTTTGGTTTTGTGGGTCTAAGGATTACCCTGGGTGCTCTACCACTGAGCCACACTCCAGCCCTTGTTTTTTTTAATTTTTTATTTTGAGATAGAGTCTTGCTAAGTTGAGCAGGCTGGCCTTGATCTTGCCAACCTCCTGCCTCAGCCTCCCCAGTAGCTGGGATTACAGGTGTGCACTGCTGTGTCTGGTTGAGATTTCCCTGTTTAAAACAGCAAATAAATAGAAGATTCTTTTGGAATGTTGCAGTTAGAATGTGGGAACTGCTTTTGAACTGAAAGAACATTAGGTCAGTCCCTGATAGTAAATGAGAAAGAGAAATTGGAAGGGAGGCTTTCTTGAGAAGAAGATAAAATGAGCTTTACTATGAGCATGGAGGGATGCTCAGGGAGTTGGCCAGGGTGTTGTTCCTGTAAGTCTCCACCTGATGGTGCTGTGGGATGAGGATTCTGCTGGCTCCACCCTCAGGTCCTTGCTCAGAGCAGATCTGGAGGGGAGACTGGCAGCACTTTCATCCACCAGAGGCTCAAGTAGTGAGAATAACAAAATCTCCTTTAATTTTCCAAGCAGGATTCCTAGACCACAGAAGGCAGCTCTGAGCTTCATGACCAAGCATCAGTAAAGTCCTGTGTCCACAGTTGAATAGGCTTTCAACCCTGCCCCAGGGAGCAGCCTAAGGACTGCTGGTCTCGCCTTGCTGCTGTCCTCACTGAAGCCTGCTTGAAAATATCAGCTCGTGTAGGGTTTCTTAGTTCTCCAGATCTTACCAAGTAAAAACTGAAGAGTGGTGGTTCATGACATGCTGGTGTTTGTTCAGTAAAAGTTGTGAGAAAGTTATTCCATTTTCATAGACTTTTAAATTTGGCTACCACAGTGGTTGTAGTAGTTGTCTTGTGTGTAGAATAAAAGTTAGGGTGGGAAGAGGCGTGTTTGAGGCTTTTGATTTAAGGAGTTGATGAGGACTTGGTTTGAAGCTGACACAGGCAGAAAGCCCCGGAATTGGTTTCCTTGGCTTGCTGTATGTGGCAGCTGTGCTCCGTGTGGCCTGCTGTGTAGAATTGCTGTTGCCAGGAAGGTGCACCTGTGTGAGCCTGCAGCAGGCCGGGGTCCTCTCATCCAGGGGAGAACTGGGGCCTTAGAATTTTGTGTGAGACTTAGAAAACAAAAAGTATAGTAAAAACTTTTTTTAAAAAAAGTTTGAAGGTAAGGTGGTAAGGCTGGGGACTGTCCCTGAAGCCCTGTGCATGCGGGGCCAGTGCTTGCGCTGAGCCACCTGGTCATGACTTAGGGCGATTGCTAAAGTTGACCATTTCCAGTGAACTCTGTTTGGGTAGAAATCTCTGGCTGGTGCCTATATATTTTCAGGCTTTATCTTTTTTTTTTAGAGAGAGAAAGAGAATTTTTTAATATTTATTTTTTAGTTATTGGCGGACACAACATCTTTGTATGTGGTGCTGAGGATTGAACCCGGGCCGCATGCACGCCAGGCGAGCGCACTACCGCTTGAGCCACATCCCCAGCCCCTCAGGCTTTATCTTAAGAGCAGGGTGCGTGATTTCACATGGTGACATTTCTGCGTGGTTCTTTGCATAACTAGTTTTTTCTTTTTTGGTAGTGCTGGGGATTGAACCCGGAGCCTTGTGCATTGCGAGGCAGGCACTCTGCCAACTGAGCTACATCCCTAGCCCCCTGCATAGGTAGTTTTAAGAAGCTCTCGAGCCTTCATATTTAAGAGTTAGCATTTCACAGTTGTTTCCTTCCAGGCAGGGCAGTGTGCTCTTCTTACCGCCTGAGTATGTAGATGGGTAGAGGGATAAATGAACATTAATTCTCTGTTTTTCACTTTCAGGTAGAAAAATAAAACAACAACAAAGTCCAGAAGTCCAGAGGGTACTGGATGCCCTTAATGTGTAACTAGATCTTTCTTTTTGCCAAGAATAAGGCAGGTGGTCTCCCCCACCTTTGTACTCGTGGTGCATTGGGTCCCTGGGCACATGCTCTTAGCCTGCCTGTGCTTCACAGGTGTCAGGGTAAATCTTTTTGATTAAGTCGTTATTGAAGTGTTTTGGATTTGTGTATTTTGTCCCATGTGCTCAGCAATTGATTTATTCAGAGTGTACTTTATCTCTCCTACTAAGAAGTGTTTAATTTCAGAACCACAATTCTGTTTTATGTAAGAGCTTTTAATTTTGAAGAATACATTTGCTGTTAGAATATTAAAGTATGATTTATCTTCATCGCCCTCAAGTTTTTATTAATCTTATTTTTAGGTCCTACGGCTCTTTTGGCTCATGAAATAGGTTTTGGAAGTAAAGTTACAACACACCCACTTGCTAAAGACAAAATGATGAATGGGAGTAAGTATATGCTTATGTTTTCATATACAAAAAGACCTCAGAAAACTTATTAGCACCATCTGCAGCTAGAACGGGGTGTCACACAGGGTGTTCTGGGGTGAGGCAGGTGGCTTTGGTCCTCTGCAACTGTGTCACAGGAGCTGTGCTCACCTGGGGCTGCAGAGGCAGGGCTCTGGGTCTCTGCTGTCACAGACAGAAGGTGGTTATGAGACATGCTGAGGTTGTGTTTTTATGAATGCTTTTCCAGCAGCCTAGGGTACAGTTACAACCCTGACCATAGTTTAGAACGTGCCATTTACCCACAGTGCACAGCAAAATGAACCTTGCTTTCTTCTCCCAGAGTGCCTGCTTCCTTGGCAGCATGGCCTGCTTCCTTGGTGACCTATTTCTTTTCTAAATAATAGTTGGGCACTTACTTTCATCATCTTATCTTTTTCTTTTCTTTTTGGTGCCAGGGATTGAACTCAGGGCCACTCGACAACTGAGCCACATCCCCAGCCCTTTCTTGCATTTTATATTTAGAGATAGGGTCTTGCTAAGTTGCTGAGACTGCCTTTGAACCCACAATCCTCCTGCCTCAGCCTCCCAAGCTGCTGGGATTATAGATGTGCACCACCATACTCTGTTATTATGTATTTTTTTGAAAAATCGGTAACTTTTTGTTAGTTAGATATTAAGTTGGGAGTAATATATATTATCTGCATGAAAACTTTTTTTTTTTTTTTAAGCTTTGGCTTTGGGTATTTAAATGGAGGAGTTTGATTTACTTGGAGGTAGTGGAAAGATTTCAGAGGGTGGAAGGAGCCAGAGCAGGCACTTCGCCCGCCTCGCCCACACCCTTTGCCTCTGTGTTCTTGCTGGGGGTGGCGGGGAGCAGGCTGCGAGGCTCACAGCCTCCTCTTGGTGAATCTCCTGATACCCAGGACCAGGCAAGGCAGCTGCCATCCTCCTGCTGCTCAGGCGAGGTTTTGCCCTCTGCCCATCCCTCCCCTGTGGCAGAAAGTCTCTGCGTGTTTAAGTTACCAGGCACTGAGGTTAGCGAGTCCCGTCAGGAGGAAGCATGTGACACCTGAGCTAGGCTTAGTGCTCTGAGAGGAGCAACCACAGGCATCCTGGGCACTGCTCTGCGGGAGGCCTTGACTTGGCCTCATGGTGCACTTGGTGGGGCAGTGAGGTTTCCCCAGGGGAGCTGTCCAGTGCAGAGGCTCTCAGCTTGTCAGGTGTTGAACAAGTGAATTGTAACTCCAGTGATTCATTTTTTTTCCCAGGTGGCCTTTGTGTTGGTAAGCTCCAGTGGTCACCTGTGGGCCGCCGGCAGCTCTCTGATGGGGTCTTTAATTTCTCTGAGCCTCGGTTTCCTCATCTGTCACCCGAGAGTAGCAGTAGCATCTTCCCCGGCTGGGGTGGCAGTGAGCTCATGTGCACCCCGTGGCCCAGGCAGGTGTCGCTGCCGGTCCTCTCGCTTGCTGTACCCTCCAGGCCGGGTGGCACGTCGTAGGTCTGGACAGCCAGCCGCGCTGGTTCTCTAGCTTTGCGTTTTAGACCACCCTGGCCTGGTTTAGCCAGCAGTAAATGGGTTTAGTCATGAGAACCTTTCCCTTCAACTAGGGGCCCTGTTTCCTCCACAGTAGTGTTGATGGGAGATTCCCCTGTGCTCTTATTATTTTGGTGGGTGACTTTTTAAAAAAAATTTTGTTTAGTGGACCTTTGTTTGTTTATTTTTATGTGGTGCTGTGATTCAAACCCAGTGCCTCAGACATTCTAGGCAAGTCTACCACTGTGCTACCATCCCAGCCCTGGGGACCTGATTTTTAATGATAGTAAGGTGTAGATTCCTGCAGGCGTTGTTAACCCACCTTGAAAAGCTCAAGATAGCCACTGACGCATGGGGGTTCTGCTTTAAGGGAAGGCACTGGCTGCGTTTTTCGTATTTGTTAAGCCAGCGCTTCCTGAGCTGCTGCTTTGGTGGTATCAAGACCAGAAACAGGAACAAGGTGCAGCCGTGCCCCAGCTGCACAGGTGCCTGAGCCATGCTGTGCTGAGTTGGGTGGCGGGGGCACAGCCCTGCTCTCATCCTTCACGGAAGTCCTTGTCTACTTTGACTCCTCCCCTCCCTCTAGTGGCCCTCTGTGTCTGCAAATTATATAAGTGGGGTCACCACCACCCAAGAGACAACTGCAGTCACCCTGGATGCCTGTCCACCTGCAGCCCCTTCACCGAGTTCTGAGCATTTATCTCTGGGCCTCCATCTCCCACCTTCTCCCCTTACTGCTGCACCTCTGCCTGGTCAGCCCTTGCCAGCTCTCCCTTGAAACAGGGTCTTTTCCCTGCACTCCAGTCTCTGCGGAGGCCAAGCCTCAGAGGCCTTGTGTGCCACAATTTGGAGTTCTGGGGCCCTTTTTAGTGCTGGGAGAGTTGGTGGGGTGCCTGTGGGGAAGACGTGGGCCTGCTGCACTCACGCCTTCAAATGACAAATAGGCAAAAGGGACCAGGTTGAAGGACACTGCCATCTGCATACCATAGGGCACCATCTTTGTGCCATTGGTACTCTGGGCAGACAGGCACAGAGGAAGGGCCAGCAAGGGGACAGATGGTCAGTTCCGGGAACTAATAAACAGGTTAGTGGTGGGGTATTCATCAGGCCTGACTTGGGAGAGTCAGCGTGCCCTGTGCAGGGCTGTGCTGATGCTGAGACCAGTGGGGTGGGAGCGTGGGGGACCTTCCTGGGCCAAGAGGATGGCCCTGGCCTCTCTGCCTGGACCAGAGAGGCCTGGTTCAGTAGGAGGAGCTGGAGGGTGCAGCGGCAGAGGCGCTGGGCCAGGCTGTGGGGCTGGCTGCTGCATACAGTGGGAGCGGAGGCTCCTGTGTCAGGGAACTCGGGAGTCAGCCGAGGAATCCCAGAGGAGTCAGCATTGCCAGGAGCCGGCCACGGGGGATGGGCCCTGCGCCCTCCATGCCTCTCTTCTCTGCTCCAGCAGTCACCTTGGACGCCAGCTTGTGGTGAGAACAGAAAGGGACTAGCAAACCCCGCTCCAGGGACGCCCTCCATGCGGACCTCGGGCAGCACCACGTCCCTCAGGTGGGCGTTCCTCTGCTCGCTCCAGCAGCTGTCCTCTGGCCCTTGCCAAGCAGTTGCTTCCGTGTCTGGGAGGCCCTTCTGAGAGCTCGGGAGCCCCTCAGCCAGCCAGCGGGAGGCGTTGTTTCTGTCTGGCTTTATGTGAGACCTGTGGCGTGCTGTGACAGGGTGCTGACCTAGCAGTCACTGTCATGCCTCCCCCCAAGCCCTTTAAAGATGCATCCTTCCTGTTCCCACCTGGCAGGTCACTACAGTTATTCAGAGAGCCGCGTGGAGCAGGACGGCCTGATCCTCACCAGCCGTGGGCCTGGGACCAGCTTTGAGTTCGCCCTTGCCATCGTGAATGCGCTCATGGGCAAGGAGGTGGCCGACCAGGTGAAGGCGCCCCTGGTTCTTAAGGATTAGAATGCCTGCCCCAAGGGGCCAGGTGACTGACGGTAGGCCTTCTCACTGTGCTCACCAGCGCCAGTTGGTCAGCACGGCAGTGGCAGCCTGCTGTGTGACGTGGCCACCGCGTGCCCCCAGCCCGCACACTGTGCCCTGCCTCCTGAACCTTGTGTGCAGAATAAACAGGGCGTTGAGCAACACTGCTGCTGCTGCTGCTTTTGTCTCCAGATTCTTCTGTGAAACTGAATTCATGATCAATCTAAAGGTGACCACTAAGGTCCCTCTCCAAGAGGGGAGAGCAGGGCAGCGCCTCAGGAGTCTGGCGGTTTCCACCCGCTCCCCAGCTGTGTGTTCACCATGCGGTTCAGAGCAGTGAAGTGGGTTGTACCCACAAACTTTGTAAGTCAGCCCCTCCTTTCTTTTGTGGAAAGGGACCTCCGGTGGGGTGAAAACTCCCAGACTGCCCTGCGTCTCTCCCTCTCCTCAGGGAGCAGTGCCCAGCACTCCTGGGAACTCTTCAGCTCCTGCTTAGGAGTAAAAACGTGCCTGGGGTGGGCACACAGTCTGGGTCCTGTCAGTCAAAACCTCACATACCCTGACCACATGACCCAGACGAGATGGGCCAGTGGGTAAGACTCAGTTCTGCAGCCTCTGGGTAGCTGCTGAGATACTCTGCTGCTAGATTGGCCAGAAAGATATTCTATAAAGCTGGAGCATTGACAGCCCCATTGGCACTGTGAGGAAAGAACCCGCCTCGGGTTGGCCCCTGGTCTGCAGTTGGCCAGCTCCAGGTCTAGAAGGCAAAGCAGATGTTAATTTTTTAATACACACATGCGACTGCACCTTTTCCTTACAGTATGGGGGATAATAGAATGCCAGCGAGTGGGAACAGTGTCGGGTGGTGGTGGGGAGGCCTCTGAGGGGGCCGCACTAAAGCTGACCCCTGAAGTCAGAGTGGGCTGGACTGTCATCTTCACTGTCCAATTCAACATTTACCATGGAGAAGCGGTCTTTGCCCCGTGCAGTGTGTGTTGTGAGAGAGCAAAAGGTGAGAACACATTTAAAGTTAATTTTCTATAAGAAAAATGAAGTACGTAGGGTAGGAGGCAGTGACAGAGGCATTTTCTGTGTGATGGTTAGAGAAGGCCCATCTGACAAGGGGTCTTTGGGGAAATCTGAAGAAATGGGGCAGGAAAGAGGCAGATAAGTGTTAAGAGCCCTTCGGGCAGAAGAGACCAGAAGTGCAAAGGCCCTGGGGCTGGCTCAGGTGTGGAGGGCAAGGAAGGGCCCTACCACAAGACTCCAGGATAGACTCTGGATAAGACTTACCTTGGGGCTCAGAGGCTTCCTGGGAGGACTGCTGAGGCAGGGCTGCCATGACAGTGAAGCGTAACCATGTCGGGCATGAGAGGGGACATTTCCCACATTTCTGACTTGGGTCCAAGGCCAAGTGTAGACTGCTCCTGAGCTGGTAAAGAGCTGCTGAGGGAAGGGGTGGGGTGATTCATAACATAAGTTGCAGATGTTTGTAAAATACCTATTATTTTCACTAACCACTGAGCCACATCCCAGCCCTTTTTATGTTTTATTTTGAAACAGGATCTTGATAAGTTGTTAAGGCTGACCTTGAACTTGCGCTTGTCTTGCCTGAGCTTCCCAAGTTGCTGGGGTCACAGGTGTGGCACTGTTTTCCATAGAGAAAGGGAAACTCTTACTCTACCAATCACAAATTGCTGATCTGAAGATGGTTCACTGTTATCATTCGCAGGTGCTGCCAAGTGAGCGGGGGTTCTGCCTGGGCCCCCGCCACCCAGTAAGCTCCCTGGAACTTGAGAGGTCTCCACAGGAAGGGAGATCCTGTGGGGGAGTTCCTCTTTGAGAGTGTGTGCCCTGTGGGCAGCAGGGAGAGTGTACCCTCGGTGGGAGAGGCTCGGAGAGGAAGAGCTTCATCTGGGCATCTGGAGCAGTGGTTTCCCCCGACTGTTGGGATGGGGGCTCCAGGAGCGGCATCAGTGGAACCTGAGGTCTCACCTGGCCCTTCTTGAATACTTGCTTGGGTGTGTTGATAATAGTGAAAAGTCTCCAGCTCCATCTGCCTGCTTCCTTCCTGGGCTACACAAACTTGCTGTCTCCTTCCAGCGGGGGGGCGGGGGGGGCTGTCTACACCAAGGGGGGACCTGGAGTTGAGACTTAGGGTGGTGGCCAGTTGCTTGTCTGCCTCCTCCTAAGACTGGGATCACCCAGAGTCAAGAGTTCTAATTTATTCTTTCTATTTTTCACTTTTTCAGTAAAAGTTCATTCACTTTAGAGAAGTAAGTGAGGCTCCAGGGCCTTTCCCAGGGTGACTTGGAGAGTTACAAGGAATCCTGGTCTGGGGGCTGGGGATGTGGCTCAAGCGGTAGCGCGCTCGCCTGGTGTGCGTGCGGCCTGGGTTCAATCCTCAGCACCACATACAAACAAAGATGTTGTGTCCGCCGAGAACTAATAAATAGATATTAAAAAATTCTCTCTCTCTCTCCCCTACTCTCTCTTTAAAAAAAAAAAAGAAAAAAGAAAAAGGGAAATGTTCCTTAAATTAAAAAAAAAAAGGACTCCTGGTCTGGAGGTCCAGCTGCCTGATTGGAACGAGAAGATTCTGGCAGCACAAGCAGCTCAGGCCTCCAGCCTCCTCGGGGCTGTGGCTTCCATTACCTGGTCAGAGTGTCCCCAAGGGACCTGGTGACCAGCCTGCCCTTCTGAAGGGAGCTGTGTTCCAGTCGCTCACTGGTGTCACTGGGGAGGGGTCAGTGCTTATTGAGTCGCTGGTACCTGGCACCTAAAGGGGCAGGTTTGCATCTTGTGTATTTTCTTATACAAAAGGGATCACATGATCGCTTCACTGCCGTTTTCTACTCTCCTGGTTTTCCGATGGTTAGAGAAGGCCCGTCTGACAGGGGGCCTTAGGGGGAATCTGGGAGCTCTTCCTCAGCTGGATGTGGAGGCCTGTGTGCTGCCTGCAGTCACTGGTGTCATGCGTTGTCAAAAGTCTTTTTAGAGGTCAGGAGCTTGCCTGTCCTTTGCCTTAGCATTGCCATGAGAGTCAAAGGCCATAGTAAAGGGGGAGCACGTCTCTTAAACTGTGAAGCATTAAGTGTGCAGCCGACTGTATCATCTCGGAGTCTCCTTGCCAGCTCCACCTTCCAGGTTGTTGGTTCCTTGAGGAATGAGAACATTGATGTCTGCAGCTCATTCTGCAGAATCATCTGGAAGTTAGAGAATGTTCGGCCTTTGTGCTCACCAAGGGTACAGCAGGAGGGGTCTGAACACACCGTGGCTGACACCATCATCACCATCTGCACGTCCTGCGGCCTGCAGGGGCTCATTTGGGTCCCCCCAACAAATCCTGGGCCAGCTGCAATGCCCAGATAGATGAGATCTCCGCAGGGCTGTGCCTGCCAGGCCTCCACCACTCCACTGCCCACAGAACTGCTTTATCTTGCTTTTTCAATTCTGCACTTTCTTTTTTATGAAAGTATTTTGTTCTTTAATTCAGCCTGTTCCTAGAGGTTTTTACTTGACTTCAAAATAACAGCTGGGGGGGCTGGGGTTGTGGCTCAGTGGTGGAGCGCTTGCCTCACATGTGTGGGCACTGAGTTCAATCCTCAGCACCACATAAAAACAAATAAATAAAATAAAGGTATTGTGTTCAACTACAACTAACAGAATATTAAAACAAAACAAAATAACAGAGGGGCTGGGGTTGAAGCTCAGCAGTTGTGTCCGCTTAGCATGTACAAGGCCTCAGTTCCTCCCTCAGCACAACAAAAGAATTAAAAGTAACATTAGAATGGAAAGTTCATTGTCTTTAAAGAATCAGAGTGTGGCGCACATGCCTGTATTCCCATTGACTCAGGAGGCTGAAGTGGGAGGACCACAGATTCAGAGCCAGCCTCAGCAACTTAGCAAGGCCTTTCTCAAAAACTCAAAAGGGCTGGGATGTGGCTTAGTGGTTAAGCGCCCTGTGTTCAATCCCTGGTACCAAAAGCAGAAAGAAGAGACAAAACTGATATTAGAGGAGCAGTCCAGACACGGACCTTGGACTGGTGACGTCAAACCTCAGCGCAGTGGGGATGGAGCCCATGCCTCATTACACAGGTCTTTGCTGAGTGCTTTTCTTTAAAGCCAAGAAAAGGACGTGTGCTTAGCTCAAGGCTCTCCTCTCCAAAGGAGAATAATATGTCACAAAGTTTACAGAAGAGAAAGTTGCCCTTTGGTCCTCAACCCAGGTGGACCGTGGGCTTCAGTCCTGTGTTCCTGTCCTCAGGTCTGTCCTCGGTCTCTCCTCCTGCAGGGCGGAGGCCTCCAGCCAACCTGCCTGGAGCCCAACTGTGTGGTCAGCCTTGCCAAATGCAGACGGCCCTCCACACCATCGCTGGGTAACCAGCCCCAGGGGGTGGGACGACCTGGAGGAAGCCTCATTGGGTGACTCTCAGACAGAGGCAGGGAGAGGATGGTGATGGGGAAACGGCCATCCTGCCTCAGGTGGGCCCTGCGGCTCAGCCTTCAGAGCAAATCAACACAGGAAAACAACGTACAAGTTCACAGGCAGGAATGAGGTCACCCTCTTT
>NC_135311.1:138822150-138945315 GCF_048772815.1 Callospermophilus lateralis | reverse complement strand
CGGGAACGAGGGCCACTCAGCATGCTTACGACAGAGCCAATTATCTCCGGATGGTGGATAATACTATGTCATTAGTCCGTGAGGCATCAGCTCGGTGCCACCTGGGTCTTAAAACATTTTTTAAGATTTAATTATACAACAAATATGTCAATACCTGCTCCTTGGAAAAGACTCAATACATGGACAAATAAAGCAAGACTTAAAAGGTCTCTGTCCTGCCCTCCCTCCTCTGTCCTCTCTTCCTATTCTAGGGAAGTCCTCTTTGGGGTCCATCTTCCAGTTTAATTTCCATGAATTTACAAACATCTAATGGGACAAAGCCACACAAATTATATTTTTACATACACAGATGGTACATTAGAACTTCATAAGTTACTCTTAAATAAATAGATGATATGCGCTGTTGTGTACCTTGCTTTGCAAACTGGATTTTGGAAATGACGTGCCCTGGACAACTGACCACGTCAGGTCCACACAGTCTGTGTAACAGTGACTGGAAGGCAAATGACAGAAAGTCACGGAAGATGAGGATCCGTCTGAGGAGACTCATCTGGGTACGTTTCCAGCGGTTATTTACTTTCTTCTTCCGGGAGCAGAAGGGACACTTTCTAGGGAAATTTAGGTCACTGCACAGAATTGATGCTCTGCTGTAGGGAAAAAAGAAAAGGGTAGGGCCAGAGGACTCTTCCTGCGTCTCCCGATCCTGAGGTAACTTCAGCTGCAAATAATCTGAGCAACGTGGCATATTTGGGGTTGGTATGCTGGGACCCCCTTGAAATCTGATCATTTTTCTCTGGTCATGTTTACTCCCTTACTGCAGCCACAAGAGGAATCCACCTCTAGGATGTATGTGATTGAACTTGGCCTCCTGGATAACCCAGGATGTCCCCATCAGGGTTCCTCTCCATGACCATATTTGCAGTTCCTCTGCTGTGCCGGCTGTCACAGGTTCTGGGGATCGGAAGGGGACATCTTTGGGGAGAGAGCATTAGTTTGCAGACTGTAATACATTTTAGGTTAAGAAAATCCACTTCTGGGTGGGGCAGAGCTCAGTGGTAGACCTGGGTTCGATACTCAGCACCAAAAGAAGAAATACGTACAATCACATGTTTTCTGTCTGTTAAAGACTTTTATGCTGAGTAGAGGTTGGAGTTTATTGAATGCTTTTTCATGTCAGTTGAAATCGTATGGCCGTCCGGCCTTCCTGCCTGATTTCCTTCCATCCTTCTCCTCCCTCCCTTCCTCTCTTTCTTCCTTCCTTCCTCCCTCCCTCCCTTCCTTCCTTCAATCCTTCTCCTTCCTTCCTTCCTTCTCCTCCCTCCCTCCCTCCCTCCCTCCCTCCCTTCCTCCCTCCCTCCCTTCCTTCCTTCCTCCCTCCCTCCCTCCCTTCCTTCCTTCCTTCTCCCTCCCTCCCTTCCTTCCTTCCTTCTCCTTCCTCCCTCCCTCCCTTCCTTCCTCCCTCCCTCCCTCCCTCCCTTCCTTCATTCCTTCTCCTTCCTTCCTTCCTTCTCCTCCCTCCCTCCCTTCCTTCCTTCCTTCCTTCCTTTCCCTTCCTTCCTTCCTCCCTCCCTTCTCCTTCCTTCCTTCCTTCCTTCCTTTTCCTTCCTTCCTTCCTTCTCCTTCCTTCCTTCTCCTTCCTTCCTTCCTTCTTCCTTCCTTCCTTCCTTCCTTTTCCTTCCTTCCTTCCTTCCTTCCTTCCTTCCTTCTCCTTCCTTCCTTCCCCTTCCTTCCTTTCTTCCTTCTCCTTCCTTCCTTCCTCTTCCTTCCTTCTCCTCCCTCCCTCCCTTCCTTCCTTCCCCTTCCTTCCTTCTTCTTCCTTCCTTCCTTCTCCTTCCTTCCTTTTCCTTTCTTCCTTCCTTCTCCTTCCTTCCTTCCTCCCTCCCTTCTCCTTCCTTCCTTCCTTCCTTCCTTCCTTTTCCTTCCTTCCTTCCTTCTTCCTTCCTTCCTTTCCCTTCCTTCCTTCCTTTCTTCCTTCTTTTTCCTTCCTTCCCCTTCCTTCCTTTCTTCCTTCTCCTTTCTTCCTTCCTCTTCCTTCCTTCCTCTTCCTTCCTTCTCCTCCCTCCCTCCCTTCCTTCCTTCTCCTTCCTTCCTCCCTTCCTTCCTTCTCCTTCCTTCCTTCCTCCCTCCCTTCTCCTTCCTTCCTTCCTTCCTTTCTTCCTTCTCCTCCCTCCCTCCCTCCCTTCCTTCCTTCCTTCTTCTTCCTTCCTTCTCCTCCCTCCCTTCCTTCTCCTTCCTTTTCCTTCCTTCCTTCCTTCCTTTTCCTTCCTTCCTTCCTTCCTTCTCCTTCCTTCCTTCCTTCCTTCCTTCCTTCCTTCCTTCCTTCCTTCTCCTTCCTTTTCCTTCCTTCCTTCCTTCCTTTTCCTTCCTTCCTTCCTTCTCCTTCCTTCCTTCCTTCCTTCTCCTTCCTTCCTTCCTTCCTTCCTTCTCCTTCCTTCCTACTTTCCTTCCTTCCTTTTCCTTCCTTCCTTCTCCCTCCCTCCCTCCCTTCCTTCCTTCCTTCCTTTCTTCCTTCTCCTTTCTTCCTTCTGCCTCATACATGCTACGCACATACTGTTACCGTTGAGCCACACCCTCAGCCCTATATTTGTAGGTTTTCTAACGAACCACTTTTGCATTCCTGAGATAAACCCAACTTGGTCATGTTTTGTCTTTTTTATATATTACCAGATTCTGTTTGTTAAGTATTTATTTGGGGGTTTTGCATCTCATACATAAGGTTGAGCTGGAATTTTCCTTTATATTGTCCTTGACCAATTTTGGTATCAAGGTTAATGCTAAAGTCATATCTTGAGCTGGGGAAAACCCTTCTTTACTGTAGTAAAATTGTGAAGAGTTGGGGTTATCTTGTTATTTGCTGTTTGATGGAATTTGCCTCTAAGTCTGCCTGGTTTGGTGTTTTCTATGATGAGACTTTTTTTAAAATTGAGCTGAAATTCATATAACATAAAATGAGCCGTTTCAAAGCACGTGATTCAGTGCCTAAGTCAATTCACAGTGATGAGCAGCCAACACCCCCACCCAGCTCTGCAACGTCTTCATCACGCCCAAGGAGACCGCCTGCCCCTCTGTAGTCACCCTCACTCTCTCCTCAGCCATGGGGACCTCGTACTCTGTATTCTGTCTCTGTGGATGTAGTGATTCCATATATTTCATATAAGTGGAATCCTCCAACCTGGCCTTTTATGTCTGGCTTCCTTCACTTTATCACATTTCAGGATTCATCAACATGCCAGGCACAGTGTAATCCCAGCAGCTTGGGAGCCTGAGGCAGGAAGATCCCAAGTTCAAAGCCAGCCTCAGCAACTGAGCAAGATCCTGTCTCAAAATATAAAAAGGATGGGGGTGCTGGGGTTGTGGCTCCGTGGTAGAGCACTTGCCTAGCATGTGTGAGGCACTACATATAAATAAATATAAATAAATAAGCCACATATAAATAAATAAAGGTCCATCAACAACTAATAAAATATTTAAAAAGGGGGGGGCTGGGGATGTGGCTCAGTGGTTAAGCACTCCTGAATTTAGTCCCTGGTATCCCACTCTCCCACCAAAAAAGATTTCTCAGTGTGGCACATTCAGAATTCCATTCCTTTTTAAAGCTGAATGTTCACTGTATGTATGTACGACATTTTCTTCATCCATTTTTCCATTGATGGACATTTGGGTTGTTTCCCTTGCTGGTTCTCATGAATGCTGCCACTACAAATATTCCCAAGCAGTCATTTGGGTGCCTGCTCTCGATTATTTTCTGTGTCTGCCTCAGAGTAGAATTGCTGGATCACGTGGTAACTCTGCTTGACTTGATGAGGACCAAATTCTCTCCAGGTAATGGGATTATCCAGTTCCTTGTCTCTTATTTTTTCTAGGATTTTATCTAACTAATTTAAGTTTTCAAATTTATTGCCACAGACTTGTGTATAATCTCTTTCTTAGGATGTTTTAAATCTTGGCAACATCTGTAATTTTGTTGCCCTTTTCATTTTTATTTATATTTGTTTTCTCCTATGTTTTTTCTTGATTGATCAGCAAAAGAATTGTCTCTTTCATGGGTCTTTTCAAACAATCAACTTCTGGCTTTGATAATCCTCTGTTTTTTATGTTTTCTCTTTTTCTAGAAATTTCTATTCTTATTCTTTCCTTTCTGGACTTTTACTAATTTCTTCAGTTGAATGGTTGAATCCTTAATTTTGAGATTTTCTTCTTTTCTGATATAAACATTCAAGGTCATTATTTTATTCTTTATGTTGCTGTCAATTTGTGCTAGCATTCAGATTGTTTTCAAGTGTGTGGTTTTTCGATTCATCTAGTTTTCTTGTGGATACTGGTTTCTAACTTGACTGCACTGTGGCAGAGCCAGGTCTGTGTGATACCAGAACTTCAGAACTTGTTGAACCTTAGCAGTTGGTCAGTTTTTGCAAATGTTCCATGTGGGACTAGGAAGAATGGTTTCTCACACCCACCAGAATGGCTACGATGAAGAAGGCAAATAAAACCAAGCACCAAGGAGAGGAGCAACTGGACCCTCAAACATGGCTGATGGGAGGACAAATCTCCACTTTGGAAAACTTTTGGGCATTATCTGCAAAAACTAAACACAAGCAAAACAAACCCAATAGGAATATGTACCCATGGTCACCAAGAGACTACGTGTACTAGCCATGGAGAGGAAAAGTCTAACAGAGGAGTGGATGAAAATTTGACATTTGTTCACATGATAGAATGAGGAAGAAAAGGATTTCTACATGTAGAAATTTTGAAAACAAAACCCTGAATTAAAGAAACCAGATACAAAAGAATGATGCTCTAGGGATCCGTTTCTGTAAAGTTTAAAAACAAGCAAAATTAACCTACATACAGCATTAGAAGGCAAGATGGCGGTGGCCTTTAGCATGAAGGTTGATAGAGTGGAGCTCAAGGAAGGGGATCCGGGGACCGCAAGGCTCCTTCCCCCACTTGTGTGTTGCAGCGTCCTGGTTTTGTGAAAATTAATTGTTATTTGTTTTATATTTGTGTGTTACAGTTCAATAAAAAGTTCTTAAACAAAAGATGTGTGTTCCTTAATTGCTGGGTGCAATGTTTGTGTATTCATTCAATCAATCTCCTTGATTCTGCTGGTCAAGCCTTCCCTAATTTCTAGCCTCACTTCTTGTAGGCAATCTGTCAATCCCTAAGAGAAGCGTATTAACCTTTCCTGATAATGGTGAATCTGCCAGTTCCTTCTCCTACATCTATAAATATCTATGAGATTTATGCCTGCAAGTTTAGAATCATGTGTCTTCTTGGTGAATATAAGTTTTGCTTTTTTTTCTTTTTCTTCCAGTGCGGAGACAGGGCGAGTGCTGTTCCACTGAGCTACACCTCTAGCCCTGGATTTGTGCTCCCATTGTGTATTCTCTTGGTTTCACCCGGAAGTGACTTTGGCGTCCATGTCTATATTGCTGAGGTCTTGGAGCCCTTGGCTGCTACTCTTTATTCCCTTTCTTTGCTTCCAGCTTCTCTGGCCTTGGGTTTGGAGGCATTCCTTGTGAATAGCACTGAGCTGAATTCCTGAGACATCTGGCCTGACCCCGAGGTCACAGCTGGGGGTGAAGTTTCGGTCCCCTCCTCTGTCTGCTGCTTCCCCTTTGGTGTCTGCAGTCTGACTGTGAACCTGAACCTGCGAGCTTTGCCTTTCCCTTCCCTCCTGGCAATTTGTGGACGTTTACTGGGGCTTCAGGACTGAGCCTTGGTGTGTTTTAACCCTTGGAGGGAACCCCCATCCATGGCCCCTCTGCCTGCTCCTCTGTGCGCTCTCCTCCCCCTCCTGGAACCCTGGCTCCCTGTCCCACGGTGCTCTCCACCTTCCCCGACGGCTTCTCCCACCCGTGCCCCGTCTCTGCTGCTTGTCGTTCATGACAGGTTCGCTGCGTCCTGTCTGGTGAACGTGCACCTGTTGGTATGTTACCAGTATTATACTTGATATGTTATATTATTTCTGAGAGCACATATAATTTTATATTGTTATTTTATTGTCCAAATCTGCCTCCCCGTGTACACATTCATTTCATTACATGAGAACACTGATTCTGTGTTCTGTGTCTGATGACTAGCTCTGTGTGCTGTCTCTGGTTCCGGTTGATCTTATTTAGGACACTGTTTCCTGTGGATTTGGGTTTTTTCTTGGGAAATGTTCATTTCCTTTATTTTTCACTTGGCAGGGCTCCTCTGAGGTTTGCACTGGAGCCGATCTTCCAGAGGGCCTGCATGGCTTCTGAAAGTCTCCAAGGCCCCCGACATTGCCGTGTCCACATGAGCACCTGTGTGTGGCTGGGCCTGTGTCAGCGCCAGTTCCATGCAGGAAACTGGAACCGCCCTGTGCAAGTTCAGCAGAGGGGTTAGATACAGGGAACTGGGTGCTTATAGAACCCCTGGAGCCCTGGAAGGCGGGTCAGGAGGTCTCTCTGGGATGCCTTTAAAAACCACAGGGCTCTGAGGCCCCTGCTGCTGCTGCAGTGCTGCCATACTGGCAGGTCTCCCCACGAGGCTGCTGCTGGGGCTATAAGTTGGGTCTGGCCACTGCCAAGCCACAGTCCCTTACGCATGTCCCCAGGATCCTGGGTGGCAGCTGAAGGCATCTCCGCTGGCTCCGCTCACCAAACCCCACGCAGGGCCATGCAGATGGCAGCCTCACCCCACACCCACAGGCCTGGCTGCAGAAGAGCCTGGGAAATAGATTTTATTTTGCAGCCTTGATGAAAGGAGCTGGAAATGGGCGTTGCATCCCGCTGAGCTGATCTAGCACCCAACTGCCACGCGGCATCCCACTGCCGCTACTCTGCTCTCGCCGGCCTATGGCTGCCCATCTCCTGGCGCGACTGTCCATCCTCTGCTCTCCACCAGGAAGCCTCTTCACTGGCTATGGAACCCTCATGTCTAATGCCCTCCCTTGTCTACTTTTACTCCAAGATGACCATCCTCTTTTAGCATTGACACAGTTTTGATTACTGGAACAAAAATAATCATGGAGACTCTGGGCAGTTTTTGCTTTCCCTCAAAAAGGGGAAATGTGACCAGCTTTGCTTCTTTCCCTTCCTGCCTTCCATGTGGATGTAATGCCTTGAGCCTTGGCAGCCATTCTGTGGTCATGAAGAAAAAGCCAGGAGAACTGTTGAGGTACTGTCCCTAGCTGTTGGACCAACACCAGCAGCCACTTCCTCCCAGACTTCTGATACAAGAAAAATAAATGCACTCAATTAAGGTACTGTTAGCTGATGCTTCTGTAATTTGTACTCAAAACTAGTCCCAACCAATATGATTTTCTTTTTTTTTCATGTGTCTTTTCTAAATAATATAGATATTTGTTGTTAATCTGAAAATCTCAATCTTTCTAAATGGGAATTTAATTCTTTCCCTTTTCATCATTATTGATATATATTTTTTAAATATGTATTTATTTATTTTAGTTTTAGGTGGATACAATATCTTCATTTTATTTTTATGTGGTGCTGAGGATTGAACCCAGTGTCTCATGCATGCCAGGTGAGCGCTCTACCTCTGAGCCCAGCCCCAGCCCTACTGATGTGTTTTGAGTCATACTTTATATTTGCTTTTTACCATGTTTTCTTTTTATGTTAAATTTCCCCTCTTCTTTGCCATCTACCGGGTTGATAATTATTTTTTTTAAATTCACCGTTTTTCTCAAGTGGTTTATAAGTTACACATTCATTTTCTGCTGTCCTGAGACAATCTTCTGATCTTTTTCTCTTTGTGCTGTTACGCTTTGTCTACACACCCCAGGATGCTTTCTTTGGCAGTGTCCAATCTGCTATCAACCCCATGAAACAGAATCTTGTTCAGATATGGCTGTTTTCAGTGACGAGCTTCTCACTGGGCTCTCTGGTTAGAGTTTGGCTCCTGAAACTGCGCCGCCCTGGGCCGCCCGTGTCTCCCCCACTCTATCTTCTTTTCTTGTAAAACCCTCCTCATGTGTACAAAAATCACTTAAGAGTCTCTGCACTTCCAGTGTCTGGGTTATCTGAGGTGGGCTCCTCCTGGCTGCCCTTTCTCCTGGTGGGATGAGTCCTGCTTTTTTGTGCGCCCCGTGAGCCGCGATGACATCCTGAATGTCTTGGGTGCTGCACTGCAGCCAGCGGCCCCTGTCCTCTGCTGACAAGTGACGGATCTTGCTCTAACAGGAGTGAATTACTGACAGGTGACCTGACCTGGGGTGGTTTTGACCCAGTGCCAGGCTCTATCAGGGCCGGTTTATTTCTGGTTTGCTCTTAGTTTGGGATGTGGCTCTCAATGGGGTTTCCACAGAAGCCCGGGGCACCTGCTGAGCTCTCTGCAGGGCTGAGGGCTGCAGGGCTGAGCTCCCAGCTGGGCTTCCCCCGCTGGTGGCTGCTGAAAGCTGCCCATGTCCTCTGGTTCCTTCCAGTTGTCTCTTCCCACCCCCACCCCAGATCCCTGCCCTGGCAGTCTGAAACCCAGCTCTATGCAGTCAGCCCAGGACACGGCCACTTTCTGCTTGAGTGCTCTGGGGACAAGCTGACCACCTGCAGGTCCCCCTCATTTATTTTCTTTCTCTGAAGGGCACTGGTTGCTTTCCAGAACCTTCAGGGAGCTGTTGTGGTTTTTAAAGACCTTTTGTCCTCCTCAGGTGTAGTGCCAGCCACTCGGGAGTCCAGGCAGGAGGGTCACAAGTTCAACGCAGTCTGAGCAACTTAGTGAGACTGTCCCCAAAGGAAAACTAAAATAAAAGGGCTGGGACATAGCTCAGTGGGAGAACACTCCTGGACTAAAACTCCAGTGCCGGCCCCCCTCCACCCCCACAAAAATTCTTTTTTTGTCCTGAGTTTGTAACCGTCTTAGGCTGGGTGGTTAATCTGACAGATGTGTCTCTGTTACTACTTGAAGTAGGACAAACCTTCTAAATTTTTAATACTTAATGTTACTAATAATACCCCAAATTAATTCTATTCTCTGTTCCAAAGTGGTGAGTCCGATCTTGGTCTGTTTTCTCCCTACTCCTCACTCTCTCACCCTCGAGTTAACCTGGGCCTTAGTTCTCCATCACTCACTTCAGCCACACGGAGATGTGACTTACCTGGGAATGACGGGCTGCTTGGCTCACCGTCGCCCACTGGACACCTGTCCTCCTACTTCTTGGGTTGTTTGGTCTTCCTGGGCTGTAATGTGTGTTAGCTTTCCATTACCACAACAAATACCTGAGATAAATTAACTCATCAAGAGAAAAAGGTTGTTTTGGCTTACATCTGGAGGTTTTAGTCCATGACTGATTTAAGAAATTCACAGAGTAAATCTAAGTGTGATGAACTTTAAGGTTTTGTATGCCTCAAAGTTCCTTTGAACTACTTTGACCAAGACTTTGGGTTCCAAATAATTTTTTCTTAGAACCTGATGATACTGCTCATTTTCCTTCAGCCTCCTGTGTTGCTGGAGCTCATATAATTTGTTTTCATCTGTAGGTAACTTTTTGTACTTTTTTAAAATTTCTTTGAAGGTTTATTCCTTTTATTCTTGGGGGTTTAAAGTTTTGGGAAATGAATCTAGTTATGGTTTCATTTTCTTGTATCTTTCTTTAGATTGGAAAAATTTCTTCTATTATGTTCTAATTATTTATTTATTATATGCCACTATTCCCTTCTTCTCAGATTCTAAATGTCTCTTTTTTTCACACTTTTCATCGCTTGACTCTTTTACACAACAACCTGTTCCTGTTTTATGGATATAACATTCTCATTTCTAAGGATTAGATTAACATGTTTGCTTGGGAAATGCTTGCATGAGGTTTACTCTTTATTGAGATTTGTGCTTTTCTTGACATTAATTTTCCTTAAATGCTTGGTGATTTTTAATTTTGGGCTTGTATCTGTACCTGAAAATTCCTATTTGTTTACCTATGGATCAAAGTTCTGATTACAGAGTTTGCCTCTGATAATCACTGAAGAGGATTCTGCTTCTGGACACAGCATGTGATGTGGATGGGTGCCTTCCAGAGGGAGTGGCTTTCCCTTCCACCTATACATTCAGATTTCTTGCTATTCAGGGCCTTACTGTGCTTTTGTCACCAAAAATGCTCTGGCCTAGGGCACCTACTCACAGACAGTTTACTATGAGGAAGATGGGGGAGGGGTGAAGCTGGCTGCCAGTGCCCCCAGATAATCACCCTGAGGCTCAGGCTCCTTCCTGCTCCTGATTTCCACAAACACAGAGCTCTCAGAACTCAGAGCTACCTTCCCAGAAGCCTTTTCCTTTAGTCTTACTTTATTTACACACACACATATTTGTAGCTGTAGTTGGACACAATGCCTTTAATTTTATTTATTTTTATGTGGTGCTGAGGATTGAACCCAGGGCCTCACACATGCTGGACGAGTGCTCTACCACTGAGCCCCAGCCCCCGCCATGGACTTATTTTACTATCAGCCAAACCCATCTGCTCCCATCTCTCATGTATTCCTGAGGTGGTCTGGTACACCCATAGGCATTGTGGGGTTTCAGACTGTCAAAAGCTTATAATAGGAGGTCATGCCTAAACATCAGATGTCAGCCCACGGGTGTAATCTCCATTCCCATATCACATTACATTCCTGGCTGTGAACTATAAAATAGTTGTTCTACACCACTCTGAATAATAAAGTACACTTTATCTTGGTTGAGTTTCATATTTATAGAAAAAGAGATCCAGGCTGGGGCTGTAGCTCAGTGGCAGAGCACTCATCTAGCATGTGTGAGGCACTGGGTTCCATCTTTAGCATCACATAAGAAAAACAAATAAAATAAAGGCATTCTGTCCATCTACAACTACAAAAAAATAAAAATAAAAAAACAAAGATCTGCCAACATCTGGATTTATAACCACAGGAGTTGGAAACATATCCTTGTAATTAGGCTATCATTAGAAGAAAAACTTTCTTTAAATTTTCTTTAAACCCTCTGCTGAGTTTCCAGCTAGTCCCAGGTATGGAGCAGTGAAGTGACAGGGATTCCAGAAGATAGCAATGGATTCCAAGTCAGCCACGCTTGTGTTATTTCACACTGATGTACACATAATACAACAGTTTTATGTGCAACTGAGGGTGGGGCGTTTATGTGTGATTCAGAAAGAATAATATGGGTTTGTAGAGATGGAATGGGCATCTGGGTGGGGATTAAGCAAAGGGCAGAATTATACTGTGTGCTGGGTGGGTGGGAGACCTTGTCTGCCTGCACCAGGCTGTTCAGAGAAAACTGAATCCACAAGGCCACCGTGTGATCAATCACGAACACACAGATCTTTAAGTAGACCACTTGGTGGTGGGGGGGCGGGTAAATACATGGACAGAAGTTGCCCACAGACTATCCAAGTTTTAGAGGAAAATATTTTTAAAAATATTTTTTTAGTTGTAGATAGACACAATACCTTTATTTTGTTTGTTTTTAATGTGGTGCCAGGATCGAACCCAGTGCCTCACACATTCTCGGCCAGTGCTCTGCCACTGAGCCATGACCCCAGCCCTAGAGGAAAATATCTTATTTTATTTATTTATTTATTTATTTTTTAGAGAGAATTTTTTAATATTTATTTTTTAGTTTTTGGTGGACACAACATTTTTGTTTGTATGTGGTGCTGAGGATCGAACCCGGGCCGCACGCATGCCAAGCGAGCGAGCTACCGCTTGAGCCATATCCCCAGCCCGGAAAATATTTTAAATGAACATTTCATCCAAGTAAGTCAGTTTCTTTATGAGAACCTCATCCATCTCATCCTGCCAGATGACAAACAGCAATCTATTTTAAAAGATTCTTACAAAAGGAACAACAGAACTGATTCAGCATTGACTAAGTTTGGAAGAAAAAAAAAAAAAGTAAATTCAAAACAAAAACAAAAACAGATTTCTGGCTGCTGTCCCCAACTCTCCTCCACAGCTGATGTTCTTGGCGGGATCCTCAGTACTGTTCCTCTGTCCCACAGAGCAGTGTGCATCAACACGCCCCTTATGGCAGAGGCCAGGGCTGTTCTGGTGTTGGTGACAGTGGCTTTCTTGCTCCACTCTGCATGCACAGGGTCTTTCCCCACTTGGTGCTGGGAACTGCTGGCATGCGCCCTCCTACCATTGAGCCACACACCCGCCCGCCCGGCCTTCCTTTCAGAAGAGGTTTATCCTGGTGTTCAGCTCAGGACTCACAGGACACACAGCGAGTTCCTGACAACTGGGAGCTGCTCACACTGCAGACACCTGAAGCAAGTCCAGTCAGCCAGATCCCATCACAGGAGCCACCTCCCAAGACAAAGCCACATTGTGTGGAGGAAAATGGGTCACCTGAAATCTTCCTGCCGTGCCAGCGAGGTTTGAGTTAGAGGGGCAAACAGAAAGCTGTGATGGAGAGACAAAAGGGCCTGAGAGTCTCCAGGAAGATGAAGTGTGGCTATGATCTGAGAGAAAAAGGACTGCGTGATCGAATAGACTCCCGCTTTCTTTGGCATGTGGTTATCACAATTTGTGTTGATGGGACACTGAGGAGCTGAGCTGCCTCTGGGCTGGCAGGGAGAGCCCAGCTGCACTATCTTCAGGGCTCTGGGCCCAAGTGAGTGAGTGCAGGCCACCTGGGCTCCTGCAAACAGCAGGCATGTAATTAGAGGCTCCTGGGCCAGGACAGGCGGTAAGCAGACAAGTCTCGTCCTGTGTCTGAGCTGCTGTGGGTGCTTGGAGCTGCCTCTGCAGCCCAGAGCTGGAGAGCCAGGCTCCCATTACTCACCCAGCTGCAGAACTGTCAACTGGCTTCTGCTCAGCCAAGAGCTGTGATCAAGTACAGAGCAGAAACACTGTGTACAAGGACACTAGTTCACCTCAGAACATTAGGACAGCCAGGAATTCAAAACACACAAAGAACAGCTTCCTGCTCGCTGTGCCCGAGGCAGCTCCGAGCTCAGCCAGAGGAAGGCTCGGCACTTGGGCTGGAAGACACGACTCACTCCGACTTACACAAGAGGGGGCGTGCAGGAGTCATGCCGTCTCAGGCGAAGGCACTGGGATAAACCCTCATGACTATAACATGAAGAGATCATGTGAGGTGTGTGACTTAGATGCTTATTGACGTGGATCCTTAGTTATTTCTAAGGAATGAAGGTGCTGCCTGTCCGTGTAAGAGCAGGGTGCCCGTACATTCCTCGGGACTGTTCCTTGGTGACGACAACTTGTCTACTTAGTGGGGGAGAAGAGCTGAGTCGGGTGTCTACCTTTGTGCATGCTGTGCTAGGGAGCTCAAGGTGGGGTAACTTGCTTGGAGCTCGTGGGAGAGGTCTAGCTCACAGAGGGAGAGACAACCAGGAGAGGCACGCCACACCAACAGCCTGACAGCACCCTCCAAGACAGGGGCAAACAAGTACTTGGAGCAGTTTCTTCCCATCCATCCACTCCCTCCCTGCACCCACCCCACCTGCTGCCATGGGGCAGAGGACACCAGGGACAATGATAGTTAAGGGCTGCTCAGGTACAGGAAAACACACAAGCACGTTTGCCACTCTGAATTCCAGGCAGGAAACATGAAAGCAGACGGGAGCTCATCTGAACGCGTGAGCCATGACAGCAGGTTCCTGGGGGCTCAGGTATGAGATACTGAAGTTCTGTTCATTCAGAGGAGAAACAAGCGGGAAAACCCACACCTTCCCGATTATTGGACTGCCTAGATCACATCATTTCCAGTAACCACAGCAGTGAGAGAGGAGGCCAACCCAGTGTGCACAATCTGAACCTTCTACCAAATTCCATTCTTCTCCCCTTTATCAAAATGAAGTCGCCAAACTTCTCTTAAAAGTTGTATGATTCACACGCAGAGAGTAAAAGAGCCAGAACATTTTGTCAAATGACCTAGTCTGCAAAGACAAGTCCCTGAGTGCATTTAAGTTTGAACAAAACATGTTTCCTCAAGGACAAGAAAACCTGGACGCTGTAGGACAGGGTTAAAACAGTAGCCCCTTCCTGGCTGGTACAGGTTTCAGATGAAAAAAAGTGTGGCGCTCAAGCCTGTGGTACCTGGAAGCATTTAAAGGAAAACACTCATGGATTTTCAAAGTCAGAAGGTCTTTCCTAGAACTAACACCAATCAGTCTTGCAGGAAACCTGGCAGATGGAAGCCAACACACATGGATTTCACCTTCTCAGGTGCAATGAGCTCACACATGTTTACATGGCAACGTCTTTTAAAAGTTTTATTGGCTTTTTACAAAATGCCTGGCAAAATGGTAACATTAATTTCTTTTTTTTTTTTTTTCATTTCTTTATTTTTTAATTTTTTTTTTTTTTTTTTAGAGAGAGAGAGAGAGAGAGAGAGAGAGAGAGAGAGAGAGAATTTTATTATTTAGTTATCGGCGGACACAACATCTTTGTTTGTATGTGGTGCTGAGGATCGAACCCGGGCCGCACGCATGCCAGGTGAGCGCGCTACCGCTTGAGCCACATCCCCAGCCCGTAACATTAATTTCTAAATTTTTAAAAGTAGGGCCAAAGTTCATTTTATTATTTATTTATTTATTTATTATTTTTTAATCAGATTATCTCTTTTTTTTGAGAGAGAGAATTTTTAATATTTATTTTTTAGTTTTCAGCGGACACAACATCTTTGTTTGTATGTGGTGCTGGGGATCAAACCCAGGCTGCACGCATGCCAGGCAAGCGCACTACTGCTTGAGCCACATCCCCAGCCCCAAAGTTCATTTTAATACTAACTTTTTCTCAACATGAGTATTGGACTGGTGTCATTTTCCTAGTTTTAATAATTAGAGGAGATATTATCATTGGGCAGATCTGGGTAATGGGTACAGGGGATCTCTCCTATTTTTGAAACTTCTCGTGTGCCCATAATGATTTCAAGATAAAAAGTTTTATAAAAACCCTTATGTATGAAACAATTGCTAGGAGCTTATTTTTAAGGAAAAAGCTCTAATATATACTGAGACTATGAGTTATGTGATGAAACTAAGAACCAAAATAGAGAGTAGTTCAAAATACATTTTGATTCTTGGGCTGGGGGCATAGCTCAGTGGTAGATCAAGTGTTTAGGCTAAATGAGACCCTGGGCTCATCACCACCAATACCAAAATAATAGTTTTGGGATTTTTAAAAAAATATATATTGGGGCTGGGATATGGCTCAAGCGGTAGCGCGCCCGCCTGGCGTGCGTGCGGCCCGTGTTCGATCCTCAGCACCACATACAAACAAAGATGTTGTGTCCGCCAAAAACTAAAAAATATTAAAATTCTCTCTCACTCTCTAAAAAAAAAAAAATATATATATATATATATATATATATATATATATATATATATATAGACACAATACCGTTATTTGTTTATCTGTTTTCTTTAATGTGGTGCTGAGGATCGAACCCAGTGTTTCACGTGTGCTAGGCAAACACTCCAACATTGAGCCTAGCCCCAGTTTTTGATTCTTAAACAAGTAGACATATGAGTATTGTTCTCTTTATTCTCATCAACTATGACCTTTCTAGCAGCCTCTCTGCAGTCCCTCTTTTTTTTTAAATGTCCCTAGAAATGAAGAAGTATCCTCTTAAAGATAGTTCTTCCTTCTCCTAACATACTTGAGACCTAGGAAGAAATAAGCAGCGAACTGCATCAGCTTCCATTGGCATGTCTTGGGAATTTAATAAAAACAAGAGGACAGGAGACCCTGGATCACTGCGACCTGGAAACTGACAAAACCCACTGATCACTTGAGCTGGCCTTCTTGACCGTGGCTTCTGTTTCCTTCCACGAAAGGTACCTAATGATCAGCCCCTTGGGCCTGTTCTGGCTCAGGCTCACATGCACCAATGACAGACATGAAGCTCTTCATAGAGAAAGTGCAAGTCCCCCTGGAGCCCAGTGTTCCTGACTTTAGGCCAGTACTTTTGCCAGATGGTACAGGTCTTCTCTGAGGGTATTTGATGATGGCCAGAGCAGCAGCTGACAGACCACGGTTTTCCTACTGGTGTCTGTCTCAGCAACAGTCAGGGGGACTGGAGTTGACCTGCGCGTGGGGACTCTTTAGAATTCAGCTTCCGTGGTGTGTGGTTGGAGAAAACGGCAAACGGTTCCAGCAGTGTGCCGTTAGCATGGCGGCTGGGCACACTGGTTTAGCCATGAAAAATCTGCAAAGAAAGTATATTCTTGCAAAATCAAGGAAAAATGCAAAGAGGAAACCAGAGATGGAACTAAGGAAAGATAACTACAAGACAAAGTAGTGCCGGGGGTGATGCCCAAACTACAAGAGGCAGATGAGGACCAGCCACGCAGTGCTGCATTCAGACATTCGACCCAAAAGTACTTACTCCCCCCAGGGCCAGGCAGCACTGGCTCTAGGACAAGGTCAGGGACAGCTAAGAGTCCCTGCCCCAGAACTGACCCTCTTTCAAAGGGTGGATATACACCACGCCTGTGGCCTGGGACCTGCTCCCCACTTCCCTGGTACCTTTTAGAACACCGTTTTCCTCCCTCTCCACTGCCGGCCATGCTGATCTCTGTTCTGGACCACAGCAGCTTGAGTCCTTCAATGTCCCCTATACATTATGGTTTCCCACAGTGTTCTCCACGCAACAGCAACTGTCATGTTTTCTAAAACAAATTGTCATCAGGCCAGGCGTGGTGGCACATGCCTATAATTCCAATGTAATCCCAATAACTTGGGAGGCCAAGGCAGGAGGATCACAAATTTGAGGCCAGCCTTGGCAACTAAGTGAGACTCCGTCTCAATTGTTTTAGAAAGGATTTGGGGTGTATCTCAGAGACAGTGACCTGGTGCTCACTCCCTAGTATCAAAAAAAAACAACAACAACAAAAAAAAAACAACAAAAAAAAACCTCACCTTTCTTCCCTATTTGGGATCTCTGGAGTGGCCACCACTGCTGTCCCACCATCCAGCCCCCTGCCAGTGTCTCCAGCTTTATGAAGATGCAGCAGTCTCCTACCACAGGATCTCATGGGCTTGCTTCCTCTGCTGTGGGTGCCCACACCCTGACTCACTATCCACCTCCCTCAGCCTCCACTCCAGCCCTCAGAGCCTATCTCTCAAAGGTAGGATGCTCTTTGTCACCTGTCACCCCCACTGCTTGTTATCTTCATAGCACTTTATCTTAAGTTACAATTCTGAACTGCTTTAGAGTGTGGGACAGGGAGGCATTTCTTTTCCCAAGATCCCCCATGCGGCTGGTTAAGTCTGTGGGATGAACTCCCAATGCTCAGGAGTTCCCTGGTAAAATGTGGGAACTGACTCCCAACTTTCAGGTGACCTCCAACAATCTTCGTGTACAGGCCCTTACCCGGTGCCACTCACTGTGGTTTGCATGCAGCTGTCACAAGATAATTCCGCCACCCTGCTTTATCAAGAAAACAGGGTCATATTTTAAGGAATCTGTCCATATACAGCCTCAGAAGAGGGGCTGGAGTTCCGGCCCATGCCACCCCAGCCGAGCCCTCACCTTAACTGAAGAGAAAGCAGGCTCAGCATAGGTGCCCAGCTGAGGTCATGGAGGGTGACCACCCCCACCCAGGAAAGTGAGGGGGATGTCAAAGGCACAGAGAACTGTACCAACAGCTGGTGGACAGATGCTGCCAGGGGCCCCCCTGCTCAGTTAAAGCAACCTCAGATGCCAGTGAGCACAGTCTGCAGCTCCCTGCCAGGCTGGGGACAGGGTACTCTCTGGGTGGCCCCAAACAAGCAAGAAGCAAAGTTGTGGGCCATAGCCATTCAGACCTAGCCCTGAGATTCAAAATCGGTCAGATTCAGTCTGAATGACAGGGCTTGTTCTTTCTACTGCATCCTCCTGGACAGAGACCCCATGACCCCCACCTCCCTGGGTATAACTGCTTCGATAGTTAATACCAGACTCATTCAATTTCTTGATTGTTAAAGGTAAATTATAAGCAGCTCATTTCTACTATACATATTTATTTTACTGCAATTCTAGGGATTGCATGGAGGCACTCTACCAGTGAGCTACATCCCCAGCTCTTTTGATTTTTTTTGTTTTGAGATAGGGTCTCGCTAAGTTGCCAGGACTGGCCTCAAAATTGAAATCCTCTGCCTTGGCCTTCTGAGTACCTGGGACTACAGGTGCATGCCACTGTGCCCAGCTAACTATACACTTTTATGATATCTAAAGACATTCAAATTATCATTTTACAAAATGACAGTAAATTTTAATGTATATTAAACTAAAAAGACTAATTCCCTTTTATTTAAAAAATATAAAGCTATCAAACTGCTTAAGGTATTTTATAAGAGTTTAGGCAAGAAACAGTTTTAACGGTATCATAAATAGTATTATAACTTTATTAAAATGAAAAGACAATATTCAAAATAATGCAACAAAATGAATAAAATCCTTTGTCCAATACTGTACACATAATGCAGAAATCAGTGCATTTTCTAAAGCATGTTTTAACCTTCATTTAGTTCATACTAAAATATAATAAGCTTTAAATAGCTCCAATAATATCATTCAGCAGTTTAAATTGTAAACAGCTTGTTTAACGGTTAAGAGACCACCGCAGTCGTGTCCCCCTGTGAGCGAGCACCTTCTCCTTAGTGCCGTCTACACAAGCAGACCCGTCAGAGGATGTGAAAACACCACCACAAGCCGTGTCTCACTGAGTCTGGAGGCAGCGAGGCACAGCCGGAGGGTTGGGAAGCAGGAAGGTGCTGACGTGGCCTCTGGCGTTAAGACGTGCTGTGCTATTGGTCACAAGTGTTTTACTTAAAAAGCAAACAATCCTAGGAAATACTGAATAGGAACCAGCAACACAAGGCCAGCTTGTGTTGTATCTGTTTATTAATACAGTTCTAAAAAACCCCCACAACACACACCCCCACACAACTCTCAATCGCACAGCCAGCTGCTCCGCTGCTTTGCGAAACTTCCACCCTGAGTGCTGGTGGCCAGCGTGCCTTTCCAGCTGACTCTGTCCTGCGCCGCTGTGTCAAGGCCACACCACAATGGGCCCTGTCAGCATGTGGAAGAAAGCAGGAGCTGTGAGGATATTACCAATTCTCTTATCTTTCTGTTTTTCAAGATGTGAGACATACACAGGTGACAATGGTTGCCAAATAAACTGCTATCCCTCCCCTAAACAGGACAAGAAATCAAACCTGGAAGTGCCAGGCCTTGGGGTGACTCTGAGACTCGGCAGGTGCAGGCACAGTGCAGCATGCGTGCCCTGCTCTTCCTGGAGAGGTGCTGCAAAGATAACTGAGACAGAGCGCGGGCCTGAAAGCCAGAGATAGCCAAGCCGACTAAACAAAATAATTTTTTTATATGATTCTGATCTCAACAATACTGCTTTTTTCTTCCATTTGCTCAATTTTAAGCCCAAGAAGAGCCATTCCTCCAGCTCGAGATTTTATTATTCTGCATATATATTACTCTAACATAGTAACTAACTGGTTAACCTGCAGCTAAGGTCTACGGTTACACCACAAGTTTGTACATAGGTATATAATGTATGCATATCTAAAAGTTTCCCCATCCTTCCCTCCCACCATCACATCTTTATAAATTATAGACTTTTTCTTCAATGTTAACAAAATGAGGGGTTCTCAGAATAGCACCTCACAACTGCTCTAACCCTTTCTCTTTAAGACAGAGTTCAATTATTTCAGTTTACAATCTGACAGACTGTTCTCTGAACCTCGATCAAACTGGAAAATTGAGATCCATCTGCTCCCACGTAACTTCTGTTGAACCACGACTCCCAAGCCTAGGGAGAAACCACATAGGACAAGTGCTTCCGCTTCCCGTGGCTGCCCAGGTCTGTTTTTGCCTTGGAGTCCAGCAGTTCCGTGGTGGAAGGCGCGCTGCAGTCAGCGGGCACTGGCTGGAGACGAGTGCCCGTGTCCACTTCCTCTGCTTCCCTGAAGAACTTCTCGAATCTGTCAAGGTATGGCGGTCTCTCAGGTAGTAGGTAATAATGCGTTGAACTGACCTTCTTCCCATTTTCAATTATGGGCAGGATGCAGGGAACCTTGTTGGCAGACCCCTCGCTGTTCTGTCTTTGCAGGGCTTTGCTGCTGACGTACTTGGGGTTGGGGGCAAAGCTCTGTGTCGGGGGCATGACCCCATTGAGGTACGATGGAAGGCTTTTAGGACTTGGCGTGCGGGAGTTACTCCTGGACAAAGGTTCTCTCGGTGGCACTTTGGGAGGCCTGTCTTCGTCACTGTAGGTGCTGGAAGTGACCTCTGCAGACCACCGTCTGTAGTCTGGCTTTACTGGCCGGGGAGGTATGGGAACCCTGGGAGGAATCTCAGGTTTGTCTTCATCAGAGTTAGGAGAAGCTCTGTGGGTATAGCTGGATACCCGAATGGCTGGTTTGCTAAAGGACCCAGCTGGGCCCGAATGAGACCTTCTTAATCTGCGGTGGGTTTGAGGTGGAGGATGATTCGGATTTGAGACACCTCCGATTTGGTCAGATGTGTGGCTAAGATCTGCTGCAGAAACAGCTGGGGTGTCAAAATACGCATAGTTGATCTGTCCACACCCACGGAAGCTTCGCCTACCAGGAACATCATATTTGAAATCAGAAAGTGCACAGTCTTCTAGAAGGAAGTCTGTATCTGAGCTAGTTAGGAATTCCACCTCACAGTCTGTGTCGTCCAGAGAGAGGTCTTCGGAGATGGGCAGTGGTGGGAGGGGCCGAGAGCCCCGCTCACAGGGAGCTGCACAGGGGAAGGGGGAGGGGCAGGGCTTCATGGGTGTGAGCGGAGGCGTGGATGTGCAGAGCCCATTCACCGAGAGCTTCCTGAAGCCACAGACAACTGGATCCTCTTCACGCTGTCCCATACTGTCACTGGGGGGAATGATAAGAGGGGGCAGGCTGGACTTTTGAGATGGACCATTTTCCACAAAGGAGCAGCCATTCATTGGAGCCGACTGCGAAGTGTGCCCTAGAAGGAACAAGGGACGTCCATAAGGATCAATGACCCTGTACCTGCTGAGAGACAAGAGCTCTTCACTGCGACCCTGAGAACACCCATGGGACTGCCATGGGTGTAATTAGAGCCTGAGATGGGAACACACGTGACCTGGTTCAAAGAACAAACTATCTCTTCCATCTCCCTTGGACATGTGCATGGCACACACCCACACATCTGAGACAAGTTTTGTGACGTGTGCAAAATTCGCAGAAGATGAACAGCATATAATTTACATGAGTACCATGCTACACCGGCTTTGCCATTTAATACATGCGACACTCCAAGGCACACTGGGCATGACAGAGAGAAGACAAGGTCCTTACTGCCAGCATGTCACAACACTGAGTGAACAGACTCACAGTGTGTTCACCTGACAAGCAGCTCAACAAAAACCCAAGGAGCATAATGTTCACATTGAAAGTATCACACACACACACAGTTTTTTATGTTTTAACATTTAGACTACTTTCATTTATTGCTTTCAAAGATGCATTTAATACTACTAATAAAGAGGAAATCTTGTCCAAAGTTTCTAAAGTTTAAATATGCATCATGGCTGGCAAGAACTCATTCTTGATTTTACAAGATCACACTTCCATAAATTAAGTTCTCCTTAGGGATCAGTGACCCACGATAAAAGCCACTGAGTACAAAAGCTGGAGAAAAACAGTTAGCTCCACATCTGCTGCCACTAGGGGTCAGACCACCGTCGGACACAGCTCAGTTTTCCTCCTTACAAAACACTGCTGCAGGGCCAGCCAAGGCCACCACTGCTAGCTCCCCTGACTTTCAGAATACATACCAACGGACGGGAGATGCTCCTGAGGAGAGCTCAGACTGTAGGCCATGGTTATTGGGTCAATATTTAAGAAGTTACTGAAAAGAAAGGAAAACACTTTGATCATAAACAAGCAGCAATCACATCCTCTAGGTCCCTCCAGTCGCACAGGTCCACAGAGCACGGGGCACTGCATTCTCTACTTACTGTCCAAACTCACTGCGACTGCCCCAGCAGGTCTTCCTGTTCCCCATGGCCTGGCCATTATGCAGAAATCCAGTTTTCAATGGGACTCTGATCTCCTGAGCAGCAACTCCTGCTGTTGACATTGTGCTGTATAGGGAGCCTCCGAATCCGATTCCGAATTGGTGAAGCCCAGGGATTTTTAAGTCAACCAGTAGCTTTCATTCCCTGAGGGTGGGTTGTGGGGATGGAGAAGAGGTAAGAGAAAAAAGGAAACAACTCAGAAACACGTTTCTTAGGACAGTCTAAACCTCAGCACGAGTGGGTTCACAGGGAATCTGGGGCGTGAATGGAACAGGAGTCGCTGTAGGCGTCTGCCTCATTCTACTTCTCAGGAGGGAACCCCAACACAGACACTAAGAATAGCAAGATTTGAAATGTTTTCCCAAAACAAGAAACAATCAGTTGCTGGGAAAATAGACCTTTTACTACAGAGCAAGCCCAGAACTACACAACCAATCCCACAGATTCCAGGCACATGGCCTCCCTCTAAACCAGCAAGGCAAGGCTGCTCTGGGCTTGAAGCTCAGGGGAATCTTGCAGATTCCTCACAAGCTAAAAAGGCAATTTCAGAAGTCACTATTTCACACTGCAGAGCTAGTTAGCACTCACTAGACCCCCACATTCTTGACAAGGGAGTCTGGGCACCCCACAGATTAGCATTCACATGGAGTCTGTATTTCAGGGTTGCCACAGAAGAGAGATTCTCCAGATATTGCTTGTTCAAAAAAGAAATCATTATATATGAAGACACTAATTTCCATTAGTGAAAATCAAGTTCTGCAAGATGAGTGGCTCCAGCACAGCTTCGTCCCTCCCTGTCAAAGACAAACTGAGAGGTACATTCTTTACATTCTCCTTTGTGAAATGCCCAGTAATTCACGTCCTGCCTGGCTGCAAGGCATGGATTACAAAGGCTAAGTACATTTTTCTTAAAACTAACAGCTCCTAAACTTTAGGAACCCCCTTGTTGTATGTCACAGGTCCAGAGTCCCTGCAGCCTCTTTTTAGTTTTACTTTAGGATTCGCTGCATCACAAGCATTAAGGAGCATCCGCTACAGTTCATTTATTCACATGCACTTAGACAAGAGTTTAGGCCTTTTCCCCTTGACACTGGAATGCTCTCAACTATCTGTGTGACACTTACACACTACAACACTGGCTCACTAAGCATCTCTAGTCACTCTCTAAAAGCCTGCACACCTACCACGTGCTACAGCTGTGCCAAGGACTCAGGATGACAGAAGGTGACTAGGACACCTCTGCGGTGGAGGGGTGCACAGGTTTAACTGCTCAGCAACTTAAAATCCATTATTTATAAATCTGTCACCTCCTATCAGTGCACAGGAACAGACTGTGCCCCAATCACCACCCCTGCCAATTGCCTCTTTAATCTTCAGTGTCTGAAACATTAACAAGTGCTCAATAACTGAATGTTGAATGGATTTACAGTGTCCTCTGATTATCATACCAATTAAGTGGATACAGTTTTTAAGGTAGAGGGAATTATAAAACTAAAGATCCAAAACCACACTCTGCAACGTCTATTGTTTTTTTAACATTAAGAAGGAATGTGGAGGGCTGGGGTTGTGGCTCAGGGGTAGAATAATTGCGTAGCATGCATAAGGCACTGGGTTTGATTCCCAGCAATATATAAAAATAAAACAAATAAAATAGAAGTATTGTGTTCATCTGCAATGAAAAAAAAATTTAAAAAAAAAGAAGGAATGTGGATATTGTAATTTTAAAAATTTCAGCGACAAAGGAGCATGTGTCCCAATTCTTCTCAGGATAAATTTTCAGTGAAAAATTATCAATAAATTATCAATATCAATGATAAAAATTTAGAGTTTCAAATTATATCTGGTTCTAATTCTCTACATTTGACTCTCCCCAATTAGCCGTTTAAATGTACTAGAGAGAGAGATTTTACCACAGGTTTAAAATATTATTTCAATCAATTTTTCTTTAAATCAGTCTCTAAAAGATATATGATAAAGAAAAAAATCTGTCATTTAAGAAATCTAAATCACCAGGAAGTCTCTTGAAGTCCCTTTCAAGATTACTGAAATGAGGCAAATTCGTTATTTACTTACCCGCAGGTAAAGCTCTAAAAAAAAATTTAAAAACCAATTTAAAAAATGGCTAGCCTCTCCCTCTGTATGCTCAGCCCAGTAGTTTATCAGGCTTTTTCTAAGCGTTCTACAAGCACTGGCAGGACTACAGGGAAAGTGTCTGTGGTAACGTAAAAACGAAAGGCAAGATAGGAAGAAGAATATGGTATTTAAGTAGTTTGAAAGCACACGTTTGAAGATTGTTCATCCAGATTACAGGAAAAGGCTGCGGGGGATTCTGGAGGCCCAACCCCCACCTGTCGGCTAGCCAACAAGTACTACTAGTAATTACTGTGTGTCAGCCTCCTAGTGCCATCTAAATCTCAGCTTTCAACAGAATGATTGTGTAACTATCGCCTCTGCCGAAATTGCTTTGGAATTCTGAACCGACGTTTCAATGGTCACTTAAAATTATTTGTATGTTCTAGAAAAAGTTATTTTTTTATTCATTGTTTCCATCACCTACTTGTTAGCTTTCTTAAGAAAAAAATTTTTTTAGTATAAAAAGAATTGTGTTCACTGAGCCAGCTCACTTCTGACCACAATAGTGTCTTTGTGTATTCATAGAAGGTGACCTGCCTCTAAATTTCAATGGGGAATTGTGAATGGGCCATGTTATGAAACTGTCCGAACTGCCTACTTGCTTGCATGGGAGAAGCCAGGAGGGCAATGGAATTGTCACGTTCTCTTCTTTTGGAAAATAACTTCAAAATGTAAACACCCACAGAGCAATGGTGCCATAGGTTTGGAAGAAAGGTTTTCAGAAACTGTTCTTCAGATGAGAATGAGACCACCTAAAAACCAAGTATCCAGCCTGTATATTCCTTGTGTGTGTGGGAGGGGGGTGAGTTGGGGGGTATCAACCAGTTTGGCCAACCTCTAGCTAAAAAGAAATAAATTCTGCTCAAGTAAAATCTGAATAATGCTGCAGTGTTTCAAACTTTATCTGGTTCCTCAGAACTGTAAAACTAGTTCTGCATTACATTAGGAAAGCAATTACAAAAACAAACCTAGGTGGGGAAAATCAATACCTAGAATACAAGATGAGCCATTCTGTTATGAAATGCAAAAATAGGAAAGCAATGCTAATCCAGCAGCACGGTTTACACCAGGATCCAAATAACATTCAGCACAACAACTTTTCTTCTGTATTTATGAACTAAACTTCAGCTTTTTTAGTGGGTCAAAAATTGAGGTAAATACTAACCTCAGATGTGAATTCTTCTTCTTTTTTTTTTTTCCGTTTTTCTATTAACATCAATTTTTAAAAAATTGGTGGGGGGGACTTAAAATCATGTGTTTTTCAAGTCTCATTTTATTTTCTCTTTACCCCTCCCCAACAGCCAAGTTTTGACTTATTTCACCTCGACACAGACAGTTCCTGAACAGAGGATTCCAGCCTGGCTCAGGCTTCAACTCTGCATTTCCTATTGTCTGGTGATTATCTTTCCACTTGGATGGTCCCCTGGCATCTCAAACTCTACAAACCAAACTCCTCCTTCCTCTTACCTCCCTCCCTCCCCTCCCCTCCCCTCCCCTCCCCCCCCTCCCCCCAGCTCTAGTCCAGGAGGATCACACTTCTCCCAGTTAAGGCCGCTAAGCTCCACAGACTGTCTACGTTCTTTCTCAAATTTACCCTCCTTCCACTCACTGGCACCACTATGCCTCCAGTCTGAAAATGCCCAACCCACACTACATACCAGTACCCAGTCAGTGTTCCTTAACTACCTCTCAACCAAGAGCCTCCCCTACTCAGGAGCCTTGGAAGCTCCTTCAGTCCTGCTGGCTCCAACACAGGCCTGCACACCACGGCCCAACCTTCCTTTCTAGCTCTGGCTTCTCTTTCCTCCAAAAGCTTAGAATCCAACTTATGCCTTCAGGCAACTCTTCTTATGCTGTCTTTGCCAAAAACCCTCCCTTTTATGAAAAGCCAAGGCAGTGTCTCTGTTCCTGGGTTATTTTGTGCTGTACCCAGATTCTCCTCTCAGCCCCGTCTCCCAGGACAGGAGTGGTGTCTGACTTGACTTTTCTTTCTGTGGCTCCTGGCATCACTCACTTCTAATTCACACTTATTAATGACGCTGAGAAAATATCCACCTCATGCTTTAAAAAGCAATTATGTGAAAGTTTCACAGAGGCTGACTGTCAGCAAAGAACTAGGAAAAAGCAAAGATTTGTAAAGAGATAAACTTAACCCATGCTGGAGAGAGAGGCTGCCAGTAATAATTTAACGAGTTTAGATCTCCTCAGTTCATTTCCAAAATCCAAAGCAGACAGTTTGCAGACTGAGTAAAAACGTCAAGCTTCAGTGGTTAACAGCACAGCTTCCTAAATTGGTTCCTGTTACTGTGTACTTGCTTAAAGCAATCAGGGGAGTATTTTCTGAAAACAATGAATTTTACCTTCTCTTACATACTATTCCTTCTGGATTACAATGCATCTACTGTGTTTTTGCTGCTAAATTTAATGTTACTTTCTTTAAAAAAAAAAAAAAAAAAGTCAGGGGCTGGTGTTGTGGCTCAGAGGTAGCGCACTCGCCTAGTATGAGTGAGGCACTGGGTTCAATCCTCAGCACCACATAAAAATAAAGATATTGTGTCCACCTATAACTAAAAGGTAAATATTAAAAAAAAAAAAAAAGTCAAACCAAATGCACACTGAACACCTCCTTTACTAAGGTGAAATCACTTGCCTTTAGCTTGAGGACAGTCTCTTTGAAACTGCTCCCCCCCACCCTTCTCTCTCTCAGGCTACCTTACTGCAGTAACCTAGATATGCTTACCTTGCCACCAGATCTCATTAATAAATCTCAGGAGCAATCCACACAAGGAGGAGGGGCACATTTTTGTCATACAACTCATCCAGTTCTGCCCAGTGCTTCCTTATTTAAGAGTGTGATGTAATTTCCTTCTTTCAATCTGGTTCTAGAACCTGATTTCTGTTTATTCAGGGTGATAAATGGTCTTTTCAGCTGCATTTAACAATTACCTACCTAACTATTACCACAGCCAGGGAAGACATAAGGTAACTACATTTACAACACAAGTTTATAAAAAGAAACTTATTTAGGTCCTCCCCCAATATACCAATGTCTGCATATTTATGTTCAAATTTTATTGTGATTAATGTCTGAAGCACTTGTAATCAGGCTATTGACACATTAAGCATAAATGTTTGCTATTTTAATGGAATTTTATTAATAATCTAAGCTTACTAATTTGATATTCATCTACATGTTCAGTTTTTATGATAGCTACACAGTTGAATAACGTGAATTTATTTGCTGAAAGAAAAAGGACACTTCATAGATTTTCTAAAAACAAATGCCTCAATTCAGATTTCAGATTTCATTTTAATAGGCTATGATTTGGAGGTAGGGAAAAAAGGAAGCAAGTTAGGAAAATTGCCTTCACTGTACTCTGCTGCCACAGAAAAGCAGAAATAGTCTTTACATGGAAGACCTTTTAAAGAAAAATGCAATTAAAATATTCATGCATGAATTCAAGTAAAACTTTATGGTTTCACTAAATATTAAAACGTAGTTCAAAATGATGAGAATGAACATTTGTGTCTGTTTTTATAGCTCCATTCCTTGGAGGCCCTTTAACATCCTCAGCACATAACAGGCCATTTGTAGGTGGTAAAAATGTAGGCAACAAGGAAAATAATTTATCTTCAGACTATCAAAATTAAAATTAAATGACATAATTTCTTTGATAATTTGGAAACTTTCCAGCCAAAAGAAATGGCCTATCCGATCAACTACCATAATCAATAGTCTTTTGATTCACTTAGTCCCAAGTGATTTTAATTGGGTAGCAGAAAAATAGAACAGAAATATATTCTTTTGTCCTTTGTACTTTTCCTACAAAGCACAAGAATCAAGTTAGTCATATATATATATTTTATATGTGTATATGTGTGTGTATATGTACATACACAGAAGGTAGAAAATATTCTATTTTGACATACACATACAATAGACCTATGACTGTGAAAGGTTCATGAATTCTACTGCAATCAACGAGAATGAGCACAATGGTCTAAGCTTAGGAAGTTAGTCTTGAAAGCTTCAAATTTATTTAACAAGCATTCAAGTCACCCAGTGGGTAACTCCAGACTGTTAGAATGAATACATAATCATTAGTAATAACTAACATTCATTGGACACTTATCTGCCAGGCATTGTTCTAAGGGCTTTGTGTGTATATTAATTTATTTAATGCTCTCATCAACCCTGTGAAGTGGGTCATCATTACTACTCTTATTTATAGATGAGGGGCTTGAGGCACAGAGAGTTAAGGAACTTGCTTCAGGTCAAACATGGTGAGAGGCAAGGCCAGGACTTAGGCCAGGAAGCCTGGCTTCAAAGTCCAGGTTTTGACCACCACACCACTGCCTCTTCCAGTCCTTCAGGCTATTCAAACTGGCGGGGTAAGATCTGACCAAGCATAACACTTCACCTTTATGGGTAGTGCAGATAAACTTTTGGGGGCATTTTGGTTGATAAATAGTTTTTCTGGGATAGCCTGTAGGCTATGAAAGTTCCTGTTTTTCCTGTAATCCTAGAGACTTGGGAGCCTGAGGCAGAAGGATCACAAGTCTGAGGCCAGACTCAGCAACTCAGTAAGACCCTGTCTCAAATTAAAATTTAAAAAGGGTCTTTTTACCACTGATGTAGCTCAGTGGTAGAGGGACCCTAGGTTCAATCCCTTAAAAAAAAAAAAAAAAAGAAAGAAAGAAAAAAGAAAAAAAAAAAAAAGAAAAGGTCCTGTTCTACTTCAACTCCCCCAAATTTTCCTTATTAAAAGTCATTAATTGTACATCTGGCCTAGCATCTAAATGGGTGGGTAAAGGTATCAGTCTGACCTTCTATTATGACCACGTGCAACAATTCTTTTGAAGCCCTCAATCTTTAATGATAGAGTGATGCCCCATCATGATGTAACCTGTTACAACATAGTATTTGATATAGCATAGGTCTGTCTTTACTCGTAAAAGGGGTTACTACATATACCCAACGGGCCTTTTCTAACATACCCCTACAGCACGGATCCTAATGATGGCATTATAATCAGGCTTTATGGTAAAATCTGGAATTTAACAACAATAGAATATATTCGTAAAGCACTGTATGAATTACAAAGCACTTTCTCCAACATTATCTCACTTGATCCCCACAACATCCCTCTAAGAAGAGTTAGGGATTATAATCTCCAGTTTGCAAATGAGGAAACCAAGTGAGGTGAAACCTCCTGCTATGAGCAAAAGGGCTGGCAGGGCTCTTCTGCCCAGCACACACTCACTGCCTCTGCTTTCTACAGCATCTTCCTTTCAGGAGCAACTTGCTTCTCTGCCTAACATTGTTTATTAATGGGGAAACTGAAGCAAATAGTTGCTAAGTGCAATGCTAAGTGCTGGCTAACTACAGAGATAGGAAGTGTAACTCAGTGTTCAGATCAGAAACTTTTTTTTTCAGTACTGGGGCTCAAACCAAGTGCTCTACCACTGAGCCACATCTCCATATCTCAGCTCAAATTCTTAGCCGCCATGCATTAATTCTTTTCACAAATACTTATCAAACACTTGTTCTGGACTGGATACTATGCTAGGTGAAAAACTGATGTGGTTGCTGCCTGATGGAAATTTCTGATCTAATGAGGGAGGAAAATGACATATAAGCAATCAAACAATTCCAGCAATTTCAGATTGTGATAACTTTCAAGGAAACAGAGTACAGTGACAGGATAAGGAGGTAGAAGAGAACGTATTTATACAGGAGGTCAAGAAAGGCCTCAATCAGCAAGGGACTTTTCAAATAGAGTTATAAAGAATGGAAAAGCAGCTGTCAGTTGGGAGAAGAGCCTTCCACAGAGGGCAAAACTGTTTCTAACAAGCAATCTGTAGCTAGGTAAGTTTCCTATCTGTGGGTCATTAATAAGAGCTTTTGAACAATGCTGTCTAATCCCTGCCATTCCATTTCCAAGTTGAAAAGAAGTCTAATTCCTGTAGCCCAAGTCCCACATTTTAAAGATATATTCACTGAGGTCTAGAAGATTGTGGTCTTTTTGTAATACTGCCCAATTTCTTTTTCCTATAAGTTTTTTTCCCCCCTCTTCATTCTAATACTAAAAACTAAACTTGGAAACTATAGAGGAATAAACAGAAAAATAGAGAGGAGGAGGACATATATCTTTTAGCGGAGGGTTCCCTTCCTGTCACCGTGTCACCATTTCAAGTCCTCAGCCCATAGGTTGCTGCTCCTCCCCAGACAGACCTTGTGAAGGTTTTCCCTTTGATTTACAAAGGGGCTTCATAATATACTGCCCAATTTTATGACATAAAAAGTTGGATTTGTCAATGAAGACTCCTAATCTCAAAATCTTTTTTCCTCTCAACATTTGAAATCAGAATCTCACACTCCCTTTTCTCTCTCTCTTAACACTAATTCTCTATTAAGTTAGCAATTTACATTTAGGAGCCTGAAATTTACCAGTTTTATGTACCTTTACAAAGCATGTGTTTATTCTGTGCGAATAAGGCCAGAATACCACAACTGGACTGTGTTTATCTAGTAAGCTGGTTCTTCATTCGCTTTTATAAAGTATGGCCAAACACCTGAAGAGTGTGCTGAGGGTGCCCGATGATGAGGTACCAATTCATATTTATTTAGATTATGAGCAGAGTTGCTTCTCTGGTAGAGGGAGCCTACGACATTCAAATTCCTGGGATTACCCTGGGCACCACCTTTCCCCTCCTCTGCTCACCTTTCTAAAGCAACTTGATGGTATGTTGACAATCAGGTCAGTCTCAAGCATGTTAGATTGTACCTGTAATTTAGGCAACTTGCTTTTAAAAGCTACCATTAGTATAAGCAGAAAGGAAGTATTATCTAGTTTAACTTCTGAGCAGCAGCAGTGAAGAGTTATTTTCACATAAAAACTCAAAACCACAGCATAATTAAACCTCACAAAAGGGTAAGCAGTATCTACTGTGAACTAAAAATAGGAAAAAGAATTCACTGAAAACAAACATTTCAACTTCAAATATGAATTCGGACATTTCACAACAGCCATAAAAAATAGATTTGCTTTCCAACCCTTATCAGTGACTAGTCCAATCCTGCTGAGCCTTAAAATGTAAAACATGCTTCCGTGCATTTATTTATCAATATCAACTCTGTGCAAGGCTGCCTAAGATAAAAAGCTGTACAAGGCAGAGTTCCTGCCTGCCCTTAAGGAGTTTACCATCTAATATAACTGCCAGGTTATAAACTGATAGTTAAGACTTCTCTTATCTATCAGTAAATGTCCACCAGAACACAGTGAAAAGAAGCTCTGCAGGAAGTGAGGGAATGCAAATCAAGTCTGAAATCCATACTAAAATCTATGTTTTTCTTTTCAAACCTGCTAATACCCAGAAAAGGGATGGGTTGATAATATACTTAGCAGGCTAGCAAGAAACCAGCTTTTAGTTGGGGCTTTGCAAAAATTTGGTCTTCTGCTGATATAGGTACCTGTCTTTGGTCTGTTTAAGTAAAATGTCTCTGAAAATTAATGACAATTATGTCAAGAAATACAACTTAAAAAAAAAAAAACAAGACTCGGTATAGTGAACTTAGATGTTTCAGATTCAACAAAGATGTATCTACTGCATCCTTGGAGATATACAAAAGCTTGAAACTTTGCAGAACTCTTGTTCTTCAGGAGGGGAAAAAAAAAGGGCATTTTAAACCTCACCTTTCTTCACCTCTGACAGTTGCCTAGAAACCAGTCCTGCCCTACCTGTATTGCAGGTGTACCTGAAGTCACCAACACATCTCTTTTAAAGCTACAGTCTCTATTCTGACTGCACTACTTAAGTTCATGACTAACAATCTATTCACATTTTTATCAGGGAAGAGACTGGTTTCTTTCAAGTAATGATGAAATCCTAATAAAGACCTAGGAAGCACCGATACAGCACCAATCATGGTCAAGGAGTCGTCTAATTTGCACCAGGATGTGATATATAAGTACACGAAATTCCCGGCCAGCTTTCAGGTTCTCAGCACGGAATCCCGCAGTGCCCTTAAAGAGCGCGATTCTACACGAGGAGGGAAAGAACACGAAACAACTCGGGTCAATTTACAAATACAGACCGAGGAAACGACCTGGGCGCCGAGAGCTCCGGCAGAGGGACGGAGGCCGGCCGCGACCGAGAGCCGGGGCCGCCGCCCACCGGAGCGTCCCCGGCAGGGTTCACGGGCGCTCGGGTTCGACCGGGCACGCAGCCCGGGCGGGACACAAACGGAGCGCGGGCCGCACGAGCCCGCCGCCGCCCCGCGCCCTCCGCAGGCACCCGGTGCCCGGCGGGGACGCGTACAGGGCCCCGGGGCGAGGGGCGAGGGGCGAGGGGCGCGCCGAGGGTCGCCGGCACCCACGCCCGCGCCGGGGCGAGCTCGGGCCCGGCCCTCCGCACGCCGCGAGAAACGCCCGGCGCGGGCCCGCCCCTGCCCCTCGGCGCGTCCCGGAGCAGCTCGGCGTCGCGGCGGCCCTGTCCGCTCACCCCACGTCCCCGCCCCGCGGAGCCGCCCGCGCAGGGCCCGAGGGGCGCCGCGCCGCCCGTCCGCCCGTCCGCAGCGCCGAGCGCCTTACCCCGGGGGAGCGGCGGCTGCCCCACGGCGCCCTCCCGCGCATGACCGGCAGGCCGGCTCAGAGCCGCGGGCTCCGGGGCCCGGACATCGCGCAGGCGCCTCGCCACTCGCTCCTTCGCTCGCTCGCTAGCCCTCCCGCTCGCGCCGCCTGCCTCGCACTCGGCCGCCGCCGCCGCCGCCGCCGCCGCTGAGTATTTAGCGTAAGCGCGGAGCGTGACGTCAGCCCACCGCCCCGCCCCCGCCGCGCAGCCAATCCGGGCGGCAAGCCGCTTAAAGGGGCGATGCTGGGCTGGAGCTGCTGCTGGGGCCCGGAGGCGTCGCGGGAGGCCCCCGGCTCGCTGCAGGCCCCTGGCTCTTCGCCTTCGTGAATCCGGGCAGCCGCCCCCGACAGCCTAGACGCAGGGTTTTCTCAGAAGTCTGCGCGCAGCCGGCCTCGCGCGGAATTTCCCCCAGTTCCCCGCCCCCGGGGATAGAGCGGGCCGTCCTCTCCTGCGGGAGCCGGGCGGACGGGACCAGGACCCGGACGGGGCGAGGGCAGCGCCTGCGAGGCCGCAGCTCGGGACGGGGCGGGACGGCGAGGGACTCGGAGGGGCTAGGGGACGTGAGGGGCGGGGCAGGGCAGTAAGGGACAGGAGGGATAGCAAGGGACTGTGAGGGACGGGAAGGGATGGTGAGGGACGGCGGGGAACGGGGAGGGATGACCCTTTAGGTCGGTGAGGGGCAGGGGAGGGTTGTGGGGACAACACGGCACAGTGAGGGGTGGCGCGGGACCGCGAGGACGGTGAGGAATGTCTGGAACAGTGCTGGACGTTATGGGACTGTGAGAGACAGTGAGGGTGGGTCTGTGCAGGACACAGTGGGACAGTGCAGGACAATGGGGGACGGCAAGGGGCAGTGAGAGACAGAGGGGCAGCCAGGACTCCTGGTTGAGAGCAGGGCCTCCAGGGGAGGGCAAGGGCTCTTCTGACCACATATTGGAAAAGGAGCCCGGTCCTGGTGCTGCTGACGTTTTCAGGCCGCCCACCACTTCTAGGGGCAGCCCCTGCTGGGTCCTGGAGGCCCTAGTTCTTCACCTGTTTACCTGTTAGACCCAAGCTGGCCTGGATGTCTCCTGGCACCGGGCAGCCGTGCGACGCCCCAGGACAGACCACGAACAAACCTGTAGGAGGAGGTTTCTGGGGGCACCCGTGATGCAACTTGGGCTTACAGTTTAACCGTAAAATAAATAATACAAATGATAACAAACCAAGAGTGGCTAAAGTAAGAAAAAAGCAAACAAACGGAAACCCTCCAGTTTTAACGAGAACAAATTTCCTAAATGGTACTTTATGGAGTAGAGGCCAAAGACTGCTACTGACCTCTTTGGTCTCCATAGAGCCCTTCTTGCACTTCAGCAATAATGCCTGATAGTTATACCTTTAGCACAACCTAATTGAGGTTGTTTAACATATGGAATGAGATTCTGGCCTCATTATCAAGTTAACTATTAACTTTGCAACCCATGAAATGATTTGCCTTTTCTCCAACATTGTTTACTTACATCCTTTTAAATTTAATTCAAAGGCCTCATTTTGAATTCGAGGCCTTAAGCACCAAATTAAAAAGGAAAAACTGAAGTATCCCTTTGCCCCCTTTCACGTGCAAGGGCAGTTATCCTGTTCTTTCAAGGGTACCTTCTGGCCTAGAGGGCTGTGGGGTCATTATCATGCCCAGGCTATTTATCAACATTGGAGTTATCCTGTCTTCCCTATATTCTTACTTATTCATTTAGTATTATAGGAATTAGTCACAAAGAATTGCTGATTTTCTTACCAACTTAACTAGGTTTTTTTTTTTTTGGTTCACAGAAAATCTATCCAGATTCCATCTCCTCCTCCCTGTTTTATGTTCACCACTACCCATATGCTGTTAGCGGTGTGGGGGAAAAAAAAAAAAAAAAAGATCCGCCTGAGAACTTGCCCAGAACATCTTTTCAGACCTCACAGTACAGCATTTACTGAACGTGGACCTAGATGAGCTCCAGTTTCATTCAAAAGGAACCCTAGTTACACTTTTTCAAGTCACCACAATACAGCTGTAATTTGTGCTTTGGCCTTATTGGCATGCTTTTACATTCCCCTATTCATAAAACAGTGATAATCACCAGAGCAACCATCAAACACACCCCTTCTTTAGAGAAAGAAGATCAACAGGATACTTACTATATAGTGGTGAGCTGTATGATGTGCTAATGTTTTGGTAAATTATCAAAAATCACACAATCATATGAGTGATACATGATTAATTGATTTCTGATTTATTTTAATCTTGGAAAATAAACATTTGATTTATTCATTTTTGGGGAAAAAACAGTTAAAGCTGCTAGTTAACTGAATTTGGTTCATAATTTTGTTCATATAATAAGTCTTTCTCAGCTGTGAAGGATTACATGAGAAAAGTTATGCTCCACAAATCTTTTATCTAGTAGTCTACTTTCTATTTTATAATAACATTGATACATCAATAGTATCATAGAATGTTTGGGGAAGAGTCTGAAAGGAAAATGAGAAGCAACATGAAGTAATTCTAGCATATTATGTTTAGCAAGTGACCACTCATTAGAGATTTAGGAAAAATGCTCCCTTTTTCCTGAACCTAACAGTTTTGAGTAATGTATTTTTAAAAAAATATATTTCTCAGAGTTGATTTAATTTTGAGGCCATTTCTCGTGGAATGGACACTGTTTTAATAGAGCATGACATCTAAAACATTAGACTCAACATCATATTGACCCAGATAGTCGTTGTGCAGGCAATCCCTTTTCAGCAAAAGAATTGCTATCCCTGGAGTGAGAAAAAGCTTGAAGCTCTGTCTCAGGAACCTGAGAACCATACTGTTGTCCTGAGGACATTACTCCTTTCTGTCCTCACCAGGAAATTCCACAAGTTGTGTATGTATAAAGATGCTGGGCAGACCTTATCAAATGTATGACTTATATCCATGTTTTGATATTGAAATCCTGTAGAAGAGTATGCACATTTTGGTGTTTGTCTTTCTCGGCTGTGAAGGATTACAGGAGAAAACTTATGCATTTCTCCTTGTTCATAAAGACATATTTTAAAACAAGATCCTTTTTGCGTTACCCTTTTAGTCCCAGAGCTTTTATTTCTATCTACATGATATAATGATATAAATGTATAATGTGCACTTTTTTTTACTAGTCTGTAAGCAAGCATGCAATAAAAATCTACACGCCCAATGGAAGAAATGTATTTTTTATAGGCTGTTTGTTTAGTGTACTGCATTGTTTTGAAAACAATCGTGTGTGTGTGTGTGTGTGTGTGTGTGTGTGTCTGTGTGTGTATAAAATCTCCAATAAATTGTGGATTACTTTAGAATGGACATGCTGGTAAGAGCCCACCATTCATCTGTGAGTGCCACATCACAACAGAGTCTCCCATTGTGCTTTCCCCTTAGCAATAGTGGCAATACTCCATTTTTCCCTGTATATATGTAGCCTGTGAGAAGACGGATGGGCTACTTGCAATTTATTAGTCTGTGTTTTAGGTGTCAGAGGCAGGGCTTAACTAACTTTTGTTTAGTATAGGTTTTGGACAGTCTATCTAGTTATTTAGTTTTAATTGAGTCACCTTTCAGATACCTAATGTTGCTTTAATAAATATTTGATGCTTTTGACGGATGTTTTTCTAATTCCATCCCACCTCTGGAATCAGTAACTGTTCGAATTTTTTTTAGTATCCTGTGGATCAATTTAATTTAGATACATAGTCGATGTTTTCAAGATAATTTTTTTTTTCAAGCAGAAATTTGACTTTACCTTCTGATTTAAATATTTAGACGTTTTGTCCCAAGTAAATGCTGTATTTCCTATTAGCTGGCCAGTAGGGTGTGCTCTAGTCCCTTGCCAAATTAATTAATTAAAATTATTAATGTAAACTTTTGATTAAGAGATTTCAGAAATATGTTTCACTTGTTCATTGCCAGCAACACAGGTGAGGTGTGTTTATATAGATACCAGTGCAGATGCAGACACACCATATACAGGAAGAATGGTTACATTCAAAAAAGAGAAGGCTTGGAGATGCCAACTTCTGCAGCTTAGTCCTAAAATAACTTGGTATTGTTTTACCAAATTTGTCTCTTGGCAACAGGCATTTGTTTTGTCCTGGACAATGGAGAATAGGAAGAGGTCGCCATGATGAAGAGCTCATGCTCCCAGGTGGGAGTGTGGATCTGTCCCCAGCTCTCACCAGCTGGGTGGCTTTGGGCAAATTGTTTGACCTCTGTACCTTGTATTATGGGGGTAAGACTGGTCCCTGTTCATAGGCCGGGGACCTGGAATGATAAATGTGTGGGACAGTGCTTAGACACTGCCCAGGCCAACCATGGCTCAGTAATATTTTGTTTTTATTATTATTGTTATAAATTCTTTGAGAGATTTTTGAACATCTTTCATTGTAAGATTGTCAATTTCTTGATAGCTTATTACACACAATTTAATTGTTCAGAATGTTGTTTCATTAAATCCAAAGAACATAAGTGATTCATAACCTAAAACGCCTTGCTTGACTCTGCAGTATTTCCTCTTCAGAGCCATAAAACCTTAAGACAAAAAAAAAAAAAAACACACACACACACAAGGTCTCTGTAATAGTGCAGTATCAGTCACCTGCAGTCCTCAGGAGAGGTGCTAAGGGCAGGAAAGCCTTCTTTGCAGCTGTGAAAGCCAGCTAGCAAGTACTAAATCTGAGTATTTACTTGTAAGCATCCATACCCATGTTTCCTTTTAAAAAATTAAATTCAACCTTTACATAAAATAAAGCCCCCGAAGAGCTTTTTGATATGAATAGCTTTACAATCTTCTCTGAAATGCAAGGACAATGGATAATAGTCAATGACTGGATATTGATTTGAAAAAGATGGTTTTTTCCCCAATTCTACTTTTCAGGGTCTGAACGGGAGAGGTGCCTGCTTCGACTGGAGTGATCACTGGGGAAGCTGGTTCTCACAGAAGAGCCCAGTTTGAATTAGGAACGAGGAGATGGTGGAGTGAAAAGTCTAGGAATGCAGGACATTTGTTCAGTGAGAAGGTTGGGGTTGTCAGAAATGTGTCGTATCTGTAGCCCACGGAGGGGCTGAGTGCCCCGAGGTAAAGCTGGGGAGCATCAGAGGGTTCAGTCTTCAGCGGGGGGATCACACGGTACTCATTCATTTATTCAACTGATATTTAATAAGTTTCCCACTGCCTGCCGGTCACTGTCCCAGCACGGGTGTACACTGGGGAGCACAATGGATTAATCTTCGCCTTCGTGAAACTTTTGGTCTCATGAGGAAGAAAGATAATAAATAACTAGCAGATATATGTCATTCTAAAAGTCAGTGTGCAATCAAAACTGCTGAGGACAGAGGACAGTGGGACAGTGGCAGGAGATGAGTTTATTTGACTAAGTGGGCGGGAAGGTCACCCTGGGGAGATGACATGTTCTGAGACTGAAGTCTAGGAAGGAGTGGTCCAGGTCAAGCCTGCAGAAAGCACATGTCAGGTACAGGGACAGTGTGAGTGAAGGACAGAGTGGGAGAGAGCTTGGTGTGTTGGGGGAACTGAGAGGAGATCATTCTGAGAACGCATTCAGGAGGCTGCTGCGTGTGTCCAAGTGAGAACTGAGGGTTTGAGAAAGGGTGTGGTAGTTGGAAAGGAGACCAGCAAAAGGACCCCAGAAAGGCTGATCTGGCTTTCCATTGGGATCTGGAATTGACAGGACTTACTGATAGCGTGCACACAGGAGAGAAGGAAAGGAAGAGTTAGGGTGACTTCACCTGGCTGGCTTTGAGTGAGTGGATGATGGCGCCCTTTACGGAAGGGGAGGCGGCCAAGGGAGGAACAGTGTAGTTTGAAGATTAGATAATGGAAGAAGCTCCAGCTGACCAACAGAAGGCTCAGGGCTTCCATGAAAACCTCAGAATGACAGAGAGAGAGAGAGAGGCAGGGGGGGCGGAGGGAGGGAGGAAATGCAAGATGTTTTCTGGGTCTGATGTTTTCCAAATGATTTGTTCCGCTGTGGCATGTGGGTAGAGATTGGCAACCTAGTTTGTGTTACTCGGGAAAGTTTTTGCAGAGATCCCAGCTGTTGGTGACCGGGATTCTAGGGGCTGAGGGCAGCTAAGGCAGAGGCATGGATCCTGGGACTTTGGGACTCAGGAGAGCGGGAATGGTGTCTGGCCTCAGGCTGATATTCAGAGTTTTCTACAATAGATCCTTTGGGGTCTACAACATTCTAGTGAACTTGAACTCAGGGCTTTGGATTAATACTCCTTTTATATGAGAGGATATGAATTTCAGATCAGTTACTAAGGTCAGATGGATATTAGTTGATACTTGAGTTAAAGGTGTCCATACATTTGTGACCATACTTTCTTTTGAGTTATTTTTACTTCTTCATAAAACTGTGGGATTAAAGACATCTTTTTTTTTTCCAGATTATACTAACCTTAAAATAATGATTGCAAATTGCTGATATCTTAAAGGTGACAGACTTTTTTTTTTTCCCCTAAAAAAGGCATATTTGACTGTGAAATTAAGACAAATGTCCATTCCTATGTTGTTTTTTCTATAATGATTAAGTCATTAGCCTTAGAGAGCTGTGAGTAGTGAAAACTGTTTGGGAAAATATGTAACCAAAACTTAGTTTCTCTGACTTAGAAATGTGATCAAGCTTACTCTCATTAAATACTCCTGATGCTTCCAGACATGCATCAGGACAATCAGTGACTCTTCCATTCATTATATAGTGGATACTCAGTAAATATGAGTATCCACTACATATGGTTCTGATGGGTTCTACTTTTTCAAAGTGAAATTCAGATGTATTTCCAGTCACTTGAGATTTCTGGTTGTTTCTATTTTTAATTTAATACTTCAATGCATTTGCCCCGTCTCATTAAAGGATACGATCCTCATAACGACTATTACCTCTCTCAGAGCACATTATGATAGTACGTGGCCCTGTTGTTGACCATCTTGGCCACAGGTGCAAGCCTAAACGATGGAAGAGAAGACATGGGTGAACACAAACAGCTGATGTGAAAACACAAAGGAAGATTCATTAGATCAAGGCTCCAGATTCTACGACCTTAAAAATCTTTGAGAATCAGACCCTGCGCTCCTCCAAACTCAGAACAGAATCATAAACACAGAAAGCTTTATATACAAGGACCTTTGATGCAGTGTTATTCAAAATAGTGAAAAACTGGCTTGTTACTAGGGCAAGTATCCAAGTAAAATATGGAATATCCACGCGTAGGCTCGTGATGATTTTATAAACAGGAAAATGTGCTCATGAGATTCTGTAATTAGGAATAGTAGCTAGTAACCAATAACACTTTAACAGCATTTACTAAGAACCAGGCACTGTATGAGGCTGTACGTAAATTAATTTAACTTCACCATGTTGCAAGCACATGCTGTTGTCACACCCGGGTCACAAGGAAGGCGGAGGTTGCTCACGCACCCAGGGTCACTGTGGATTCCGGCTGCAGCAATGCCAGCTTTCTTTCAACCATGGCAGGTTCCTCCCTTATCCTGTCTTGTGAAAAAAAAAAAAGAACAGAAAATTGAATATGGGTCATCATCTATCCTCATGTTATCAGGTACAAATTTTTTTTTTTAATTTGCTAGAGGCAGAAACCCAACTCAAATTTATAAATAAAAACAAGGAATTCCAGGGAATAGTACCAGAAAAATCTAGGGGTGTAGCTGCTTTATTAGGGTGTTCAAATGAGATCCTGTCCAGGCCAGGACTTTCTCTAAGATTCGGCTTTGTTCTCTTGTGTTGACTTCATTTTGAGGCTCCAGTGAACCCCAGGGCCATTCAATTAAAGTTAAAAAGAGCTTATTTGTGTTTAAATAAAGCCTTTGGTCTGATATAAATAAAGCCTTCTAGTCCAAACTGAAGGCCAGGGGAGTGCAGTCCTCAGCCCGGGCCCCCGCTGTGGAATGGTGGGGAGAATCAGGAGTCTAGGGCAGAAGAGGAGAAATCGTCTCCTGGAGTAGAACCGGAGAACGCACCAGGCAGGAGGGAAAGGAGCCAGGCATGGGGGTGCACACCGTGAGACAGCTACTCGGGGGGCTGGGGCAGGGGGACCACAAGTTCAAGGCCAGCCTGGGTTACACGGAGACCCTGCCTTAAAATAAGACAGTTTTTAGAAGGGCTGGGGATGTGGCTCACTGACGGTGCGCTTGCCTAGGTGTACAAGGCTTGAGGCTCAACCCAGCGCACAAAAAATACCAAAGGGCGATGGAAGGTGGCGTCCAACAGTCCTCTCCTTACCTGCACATTCCCTACTTCACCTATACATGGTGGAGTGTCCCGTCCTTGACCCTGATGGCGTTACATGGAGCACCACTGTACGCTGACGTGGAGGCCTCTCTGGGGCTGTGAGCGTCTTCCTTGATTTAGCCGTCTCATTCAGCTCCTGGGCTTCGGCTGTGAACTCTGTATGAGTGGCTCCAAACTCTGATTGTCGGTCAGTCTTCTCTCCCACCTTACTCCCCCAGCCCTGTGCCCTGGATGTCTGCTGCTGCAGACTGGCTTCCCGGGGAAGCTGCCTCTCAGGTGGAGATCAGTGGGGGAGGACATTTCTCAGAGAGTGTTGAAGGAAGGGGGAGGAAGAAGAATCAGGCAGAGGCGGAGCTGCGTTGTGAACAGGATGGCCCTCCAGACTTGTCCCAGTATGGGTCAGGACAGTAAGGAAAGAGACAGAGAGAGACAGACAGACAAAGGGAACAGGGGCTACAGATGATCCCCAAGGGCATGCCCCCACTGACCTACTTCCTCCAACCACACCCCACCTTCCTACAGTTTCCACCATCTGCAGATGGTCCAGCTATCAGTGGATGAATCCCCTGATGAGGCCAGAACCCTCATGATCCAATCACCTCTGGACCAAGCCTCCAACACAAAAGGGGGACATTCCATATCCAAATCATAACACATTATTCCACTGTCTTCTATTGTGATCAATACTGATGAACAATTAGTCAGAAGTCTGTTGTCCTTTTTTGTACTTATATACTTTTTGCCTGTGCCTTTCTCTCTGTTGCTGCATTGCAGTTGACTTACAATGGGACTGTGAGAATTTCCATTCTGAGGATTGTTGTCATTCAACAAACAATTTTTAGACATTATTCCTATTGCCTCTGTTTCTTCTTTCCATTTTTTTCTCTTTTTCTATAACTTTGATTAGATGATTAACAGGCCTTCTTACTCTGTCCTTTGTAACTCTCAACTCTTGGATTTTCTACTTTTTTCTCTTTGTGTGCTGGATTTTGTGTAGTTTCTTCAAATTGATCTTCCAATTTGCTATTGCTCTCTTCAGCTGTATCTGCTACTTTGGATGACTTTATAATGTTAATTATGTCTGTCATTTTTAGATGTTATATTTGGTTGTATTTGAAATATACTTGATCAGTTTTGGTGATCTCTTTTTCCTTATCTGATACTTTATTTTATTCTTTAACTATGGTAAATATTTTATGTTTGGTACCTAATAGTTTCACTATCTATAACCTTTGTGAGTTTAATTATGCAGTTTGTTCTGTTTAGTTTTAGTAATTTGTTTCCTCATTTGGTTTGTGCTTTTTTTTTTTTTTTTTTTCAAGGTACCAGATATTGAACTCAGGGGCACTTCACCACTGAGCCACATCCCCAGCCTATTTTTATATTTTATTTAGAGACAGGGTCTCACTGAATTACTTAGCACCTGGCTTTTGCTGAGGATGGCTTTGAACTCAAGATCCTCCTGCCTCAGCCTCTCAAGCTGCTAGGATGATAGGTGTGTGCCACTACACACAGCCTGTTTTGTGCTTTTTGATTCAAAGTTTATGTTATTATATTCTTTGGAAAACTTTATCTGTGGGAAATCAAAGATTGTTTTTTGTTCTATTTTGTTTTGCTAGACACCCAAAGTCTCTAATAGCTGAATTGCTTAAATAAAATGAATTTTTGGTTAGAAGATTTTTGGGAGGTCACCCCACAGATAATGTGGAGGATTTTTTTTTTGTGTGTGTGTGTGTTTTGGTTTGGTTTGGGTCACCACACAGATAGGTGGGCTTTAACCTGTGTGAGGATGGGCTTGTGGAAAGGAACTCTCAGAGGGATCTTTTTTCTTTCTACCGCAGCCAAGATATGAATGAGCAAGACTTTCCTCCATCTCCTTCTTCAGAGCAGACTTTCTCATGGTTGGTCTGCTGAAGGTGCTGAAGGGTGCAAGCTGTATGCAGAGCCTTTCATATGGCATCCCATTCTGTGCCCGTCCCAAGTCCCACAGACCCAGCCAACTGTGGCTCAAGCCCAGGCCTCAGCAGAGCTCTTCCTGTGAAGGGCCAGACTGTCCCTCTTCAGGCTGTGTGGACCACATGTCTCTGTGGCAGCTACTCATCTCTGTGGCTGCAGCATGAGAGCAGAACACAGGAACGAGTGGGCGTGGCCGGGTCCCATAAAGCTTTATTTACAGAAAGGGTGGCAAGTCAGGTGTGCCCACGGCCGACATTTGCAGACTCCTGCTCTAGGCAGGCGCTCTCAGGGAGATGCCAGCCCCACCATTTTCTTGCCTATTTGGAGTCATACTTTCCTGCTAAGCCAGGCTCTGAGGATTTCCGGTCATGCTCTAACAAAGACGCTTTGAATCATCTGCCTGCAGTGGAGGTGTTCTGTCCCAGGAGGGTTTCTCTGGAGATCTGGTCCACCTCATTGTCAGCAATGGACACCAGGTCCATCTCACTAGTGCAGATTATGTCAGGCTTGCAGAGTGCCCAGCAACCTTTAGTGACCCCACCCACTCGTCCACTAGACCGAGTCTGGACGTCCATCACTGGAGTCTTGTCATTCTCTGACCTTAGCCTACCTTCCCAGTTCTTAGCACTGACTTCCTTACATTTATCCCATTTTCAGCCAAGTCAACATATTCATCCTGTCCATAATGAGGCTTTCTACTTTTCTTCTCTTTCCTGTTTTTGAATCCCTATCCTGCCCTTGCATGTTTTTTTTTTTTTTTTTTAGTGTTTCCATGACAACAGCCAAAGATGCCTCTCTCTTCATCTTAGAGGCCTCCTTGGTTTTCATCTCCAGGGGGTCTCTGCCCTTCCTCCAGGGTTCTTCCTTATGCTGTAGCTAGGTGTGAAATTCTTCTGGTCACTCCTGCTGAGTTGCAAGCTCTACTAAGGAAAGTAACATTCCTTACCCAATTTTATAGACTCCCTTCCTCTTGGGCCATCTTGCACTATATTTTGAATATACCCGGCACCTAAATATATGCAGGATTAATGAATCTGTAGCGTTTTGTAAGTTGGGGAAACTCACCTTTTGCCATGCAGCCTGGTCCCTTCTCAGTTGTAGGTCTTCAGCTTTTCTGGAGGTTCCTCAGCTGCTGGGCCCAGCCACGGCATCCTTCAGTGTACGACCAGCCGCCCTATGTCCTGCAGCCCGGGGGGCCTCCTCTGTGGGTGCCAGAAAGATAATGCCAGCAAAATAATACCACCCCTCCAAGAGAAGTAGCGTCAGCAGTGGACATGGGTTAACTTTTCTGTCAATAAACACTTTTCCACGGTGGGATTTTTTTCATGAACACTCAGTAATCCATCATCTGACTGATCCCACTCCTTAGACTTGTGACATAATATTTTTATAGTGTTATAATGAACTAACTGCCTTGCATGTAATTTTCCATCTCTCTGCTTATTTCCTTAGGATAAATTCTAAGTAAAAGGAAACGTAGGGTCAAAGGGACTGGATGTCGTTAAAAACTTCTATGACTGAATTGCAGCCATATCAGTGGACGAGCTGGGGCACCCAGCAACAGAATCGTGAGCATTTAATGATAAGGTCTCTGACTTTGGCGTTTTTGGTTAGTTTCAGATTTGCTCTTAATTTGTTACCTTACTCGCGGGAGGGGCAATTATTTGGGAAGTTTTTATCACAGTTCTTAAAAAGTTTATATTTCTCTCTCTCTCTCTCTCTCTCTCTCTCTCTCTCTGTACTGGGGATTAAACTCAGGTGCACTTATCCACTGAGCTTCATCTCCAGTCATTTTTATTTTGAGAGTTGCTGAAGCTGGCTCTGAATTTGAGATCCTCCTGCCTCAGCCTCCAAGCTACTGGGATTACAGGATTGAGCCACCATGCCTGAGTACGTTTCTCTTTTGATACTGACATTATATACATATGTGTATATGCACGCAAACACATTAGACACATATATGCATACACACACACTTATATATACATATTCACACTTCTATACATATGTCAATTGCCTCTTATGCTTCATTTAAAAATTTTTTTAATTTGTTCTTTTTAGTTATACATGACAGTAACGTGTATTTTGACATATCATACATACCTGGAGTAGAGCTTCCCATTTTTGTGGTTCTACATGATGTAGAGTTTCACTGTCTCGTATTCATGTAGAAACACAGGAAAGTCACGTCCAGTTCAATCTCCTGCCTTCCCTGTTCCCATCCCCCTCCTTTCCTTTCATTTCCCTTTCCTTACGCTGCTTTTGTGACTTACCTGTTATCTCTTTTCCAATGTGCATTTGTATTTTTCTTATAATTTACACATTGAGAGATGAATTCATTGTCTGTCACATATATTATCAATATTCCCCTCTTTTAGTAGTAGATATCTCTTATTTTTGCTTATGGCAATTTTTTACTCTAATTTTAAAAATGATTTTGGTCTAATTCCAGACACACAGGAAGGTTGCAAAATGAGTGACAAAAGTTCTCAGGTATTCCTCAGCCAGTGTCCAAGAGTTGACATTGTTTTCTTTTGTTTTGACATTTTTTTTTAACATTTTTTTTTCTTTTCCTTCTCTTTCTCTGTCTATATAAATTTTATTTAAACCACTTACAATAAGATGTAGACATGAAGCTATTTTATATTTTAAAGACAACTGCATAGGGTTGGGGCTACTGCTCAGCAGTGGAGCGCTTGCCTCCCGTGTGTGGCTCTCGGTTTGACCCTCAGCATCACATAAAAAGAAGTGAATAAAATAAAGGTATTGTGTCTGTCCCTCTACAACTAAAAAAATTTTTTTTTAAATGACTGCATAGATTTTAAGATGAATTCTAGTTTTTTTTTAGAACAGTTTGGAATAACAGAAAAATTGAGATGATAGTACAGAGTCGGCATAGACCCACCCCCGGTTTCCCCCACGGATAGTGTGGCGAATTCGTTACACATAAAGAGCCAGTATGGAGTCACTGTTGCTGGCTGAAGTCCTTGGTTGGTTCAGATTTTGCTGAGCTCTTTCCTAACATCCTTTTCTGCTCCAGGATCCCCTCCAGGACACCACATAGGCTTGGTCACCACACCTCCTGTGACGGTTTCTCAGACTTGCTTGGTTTTGATATCTGACAGATTCGAGGAGTACTGGCGGGTAGATGGTAGAGTGTCCCTGGCGTGGCCTGGATGTTGGTGTTTCCCCCAATTCAAGTGTCGAAACCTATCCCCCAGGGCGTGAGCAGGCGGGCCTTGGGGAGCTGGGTCTGTGGCCAGGGTGGGGCCCTCACGAATGGGATTAGTGCCCTGACAAGGGGCTAAAGAAACCAGAGCTCTCTCCTTCCCTCTTCCCTAGGAAGACACAGAGAGAAGGAGCCAGGAGAAGGCCCTCGCCAGACTCCAAATCTGCTGGCGGCTTGATCTTGGACTCTTCCTCTCCAGAACCCGGAGACATAAAATTCCTGTTTTGTTTACTAGCTACCCAGTGAGGGGGACTTTGTTACAGCGGCCCATGGGTTGAAACTGGGGTCCGTTGGAATCCATCTGATGGATTCTCACGGTTTACCTGGAGTGGCTGTTGGGGAGGAAGACCTCCGAGGAAAAAGTGCCACTTTCATTACAGCATTTCAAGGGTCTGGGCTAATGACACGATTTATCACTGTCCGCACTGACCTTGCTGAGAAACACACGGTGTTTTTGTGTCTGACTTGAACTGCAAAGTTCTTTGCCTCCCTTCACGGGGAGGTGAGAACATCTATGTCCATATACAAGACGTAGCCTTGGGCTTTCTAGGATTGTATAGCAAAGAATGATTGAGTTGTGTCTTGATGCTAACTCCTGTTTTCACTCGTTGAATTAAAGCCCTTTGAATGTTTGACCAGTTACATTCCCACACCCTACCTTGGATCTTTTCTAGGAGCCAATAAGAAAATGTAGTAAAACAAATCCAAATGATTTACTTGTACGAAAAGAATGAATTTCCTCTTAGTTGTACATCCGACACCCACACGATACCTCATCTGTGATGCTGGGAAAGGACATTGCAGGAGAAATTTGATGCCCAATTAGTGTGTTTTAATTTAGTCAGCCGCTTTCCATCTGGCCCTGGTTGTATTCTGGAGGCTGATCTAAAATAGTGTCAAAAGCGTTGTTAGGTTATGCGGTGGGGTCAATGGGAATGAAAAACATTTTTTTAAAAGAAGGATTTTATATATTTTCACAGTGTTCCCCCCCGGCTTTTTTGTTAGTTACAGGGTAAATGGGACCCCTCCAAAAAGGCTAACTCTTAACACTAATAGTGCTAACGATTTTGTGATTACACATCTTAATATAAATAATTTTAAACAAGGAAGAACTGTAAAAAAAATAGATGGTAAGCAAATTGCCTTCTGTCTAGAGAGACTGGAAATGTATGCATATATGGTTTCTGGCAGATAGGTAAGTGCTGCTAGTTCTAGAACATAAGGAGAGATTTGACTCTAAGTGTGTTTGCATAATGAACAAGTACACTTTAAAGAGTTGTCCTGTTTTTGCAGATAGAGGCAGACATAGATGGGCAGACACAGAGGAGAGAGAGAACGTCTAAACCTTCCCTGCCGTGGGTGCACACACACACACACACAATATTGAAATTCATAAATAATTCAAGCACCACAGAAAAATCCAAGAGAAATAAGCCTATTGTAAGAAAGTTCTCACTGAAGGCTCTGATTCCTATTGCATCTAAAAATACAGGGGATTCCAGGTGTGAAACATCTTGAACCAACTGATTCCGTTTCCCGTTTGAGGGAACACTCCCTCTAGTCGGTGTCAGGTCTGCACCTACGGTGTTCTTGGGCTCTTACCTGACCTGGCTGCTGTTCTGCACCTCCCTAGTCCGGGCTCCCTGCCCGACTCCCTCCCCACAGTGGCTTTGTCACACTTTGAGTAGCATCTGTACTTGGTTGTCTCTCAACACTTCCCCAATTCTGTGTGCTATAGTTAGGACCCGAGATGTCCCCAGAGGCTTGAAGCTCTGTCCTCCAGCCTGTGGCACTGTGGGGAGGGGTGGGGCCTAGTAGGAGGTGAACTGGGGGGTGCCCTTGGAGGGGATATTGGGATCCCCACCCCTTCCTCTCTCTTTGCTTCCAGGCTGTCTTGGGGTGAGCAGGTCTCCTCTGCTCTGTGCTCCCACCACCATGCACTGTGCCACCACAGGCCCAAAGCAACAGGGCTAACTGACTGTGCACTGAAACCTCGGCAACTGTAAGCCACAATAAACCTTTTTTCCCCTTATTATTTATTATCTTGGGTATTTTCTCACAGTGACAGAAAGTCCACTAGCACCATGCACTTTGAAAAAAATTGGGCATTTATTATCTTCTGGGTTTTTTGTTTTGTTTTGTTTTGTTGTGTGTGTGTGTGTGTGTGTGTGGGCATCACACCATCTCAAATGATTGTGAAATGTTAAATTTTAATAGGAAAGTCTAAATGTGTTTCTTTTGACAGTTCTTGATTTCAGTTGATTAGGAATTCATTATATTAATGAGAGAAAGGTGATTGTGTACCTATAAAAGTTTTAAGTGTCAGTCTTTGCCAATGCACAATTCCGATTGTGTTTAATCATAACTACTCAGATATAATTGAACAAGCCTCAGGCACAGAAGTTTACGACTCAAACATTCAGTCCTTCCAGGAACCAAACCAGAAGTTTCTCCCTGTGTCGGGAGACACTGAACCTTGGGATGTCTGTGGACATTTTCCTGTGTTCCACTGAACCCTCCGGTTTGTTTCCCAGCCATGGAAAATGCCCGTGCGAAAAAGTTGTGCAATGGCTAACTGTTAGTCACTTTATATTTCCTGTATTTTCTATTTAATTTCCCTGGTAGCTGGCAATAACATCTAGGACTTAAGTTGCTGAGGGGTATTCGGGAAAACCCACATAACTGTCTAAGATGAGGTTTGGCAGGCTCTGAGTCTTGGTGACCTAACACAGTTACGACCAGAGATCGCATCAAACAGAGGAGGCAGGAAATCCCGGACGCTGCCAGACGCCCACTGGAGCTCACTGGAGTCTGAGGACCATCATTTGTTAAAAATGGATTCTACACAGTTTTCCCTTGATGAAGCTGCTGGAATAGAAATCTGGGCCTGAATTTTAGATGCAAAGAGATTTCTTTGACCACAGGCATCTTAAGGAACTTTCTTGAGGGGGCGGGGAAGAAGGAGAAGAAGAGAAACCTTAGTAAAGTTCCTGTGAGGGGAGCTCCTGAGGGGCAGCCCTGCTCTGCAGCGGGCTTTGGGAGGACGGGCTGAAAGCCTGGCCAACCGGGCAGTCCCCGAAGCCGCCTCGACAGCCGGGTTTCCAGCCTCGCTGTTCTCACACCCAGGAATTTAACGGCATAGTTCTTGACCTAAGACAAACTTTTTATAACTTTTAAAAATATTTATCTTTACTGTTTTTAAAAATGGCCTGATGGGTTCTGCCATTGGTCCCCTCCTGGATGTCGCCGAGGGCTTGTGAGTCTCCCTCAGGGAACCTCTGTGGGGCCCTCATGTTGGTCTCAGTTGGTTCTCATCTAAGAACGGGATGATATTCTGTCCCAGAATTTGATGACTTTACGAGAGAGGCATGTTCTTGGAAAGGAAATCTCTTGTGCTGCTATTTATTTTTCTCCACTTACACCGCCGGGTTCTTTATGCTTATTGACTTACGATGGGCTACCCTCTTTGATGCTCTCTTCTATCATTTTGCTAAGTATCCATGTCACTAGCGATGCAGCCGTGTGTCATTTAAGGATGGATCAGCAGTTGGAGGAAGGTGCCATTGTGCAGTTTGACCATTGTGGGGACATCTTGGAGGGCCCTGGCCCTGGGCTGGTGTAGCCGGCCGCTGCCCTGGTGAAGGCGGACGTTGGAGCCTCTCCCAGCACAACGATTTACAGTAAATGCTTTTTTTAAATAGTCAAGGGCACGCTCTAAAATAATGATTAGAAAGCATTGTAAATGCATCCAGCGCGAGGAATGCATTGTGCCACGGTCTTAGGACAGCTGTGACATCGCAGGTAACAGGCATTTCCAGCTCTGTGGAAACCTCTGGAGGCCCTTTTCTTTTTTTGGTACTGGGGATTGAACCCAGGGGCACTTAACCACGGAGCCACACCCACAGCTCTTCTTTATATTTTATTTACAGACAGGGTCTTGCTGAGTTGCTTAGCGCCTTGCTTTTGCTGAGTTTGGGTTTGAACTCTCTGTCTTCCTGCCTCAGCCTCCCGAGCTGCTGGGATTCAATCAGAGGCATTTTCTTTGAGGTCTGTCTTCGCCCTCACACTGTGGGAGGCAGAGTGTGACTGTGTCTGTCTGTCTGTCTGTCTCTGTATCGCCATCTTGTAAGATATTTTTACTTTACTAATGGGGTCGTGAACCGAGCACTGTGTTTTGTTGTTTAATGTCCTGCCACACGGTGCTTTAATCTGCTGACACATCCTGCTGTGGCACTGACTCAGATGACACCACGGTGGCCGGCCGGCTCCACCCTTCTCAGCTTCTGCTCTTGTCTTAGACCATGGACGTCCCTGATCTGGAAGGCCGGCTCTGTTCCTGGCTCTGGGATCCTGGGCAAGGCAGACGGCTGGGTCTTGCCGCACAGTGGAGCCTTGTGGTGTTACAGGGTGTTCAGGTTGAGGTGGTCGGGCACGGACGCCCCCCAAACGCAGCCCCTGGGTGCCTGGCAGGCTGACGGGGCAAGGCACCCCGACAGGGCAGCTCAGGACAACAGCTCCGGAGGCCAGAAACCCAAATCAAAGGGTCAGCGGCCGCTCTTCCCGAGAGCCTGGGTAGGCCCTTCCCGGCCTTCCCCAGGCCCTCTGAGGCTGAGGTCCCTGGTCGCCTGCCCGCAGCCACATGCCTGCGACCTCTGCCTTCGTCTTCACCTGGTCTTTTTGCAAGGACATCAGTCACATGGGATGAAGTGATCACGTCCCAAGTAATTACAGCTGCCACTATGCAGCTTCTAGATAAGGTCCCGCTGAAGCTGAGGCGTCAGCGTATTTTGGGGGGATACCGTTCAACCTATAACGTCATTCCTGCGTGACGCGCCAAAGCAGGCCTTTTAGTTCCTCCCCTGTAAACCCCTCTTCCTCAGAGTTTTCCATTCCAGCAAAGGTGGCCTCAGGGACACCGTTGCTCGGGCCACACAGCGCGCAGGAGTCCACTCACAGCCCCCGTCCCATCCGCTGGGCCTGCGGCCCCTTTGGAATGTCTCCCCGTCTCCCTGCTTTTCGCCCCTCTGTTGCCCTGACCCTCCAGGCCACCAGCTCTCTTGCTGGGGACACCAGTCCCTCCTCCATGGTTTCCTGGCTTCCATGCTGGCCTGGAATTTGCTTGCACTTCTCCACAGAGCACTTGCAGGACACCCTCGGAGGATGTCATTCCCCTGCTAAAAAGCCTCCCCGGCCCCCCAGAGCCTCGGGACTCAGCCAGGCTGCTCGCCAGGCCGGCACCCAGAGCAGAGTCTGACCCCACCCCACGATGGTCTTCTCTTTGCTCCTGGCTTCTGGTGTGTGTGTGTGTGTGTGTGTGTGTGTGTGTTTTCACTTTGTTTTAAACAGCTTAATTATACCATCAGGTCCACCTACTTTAAATGCGCAACTCAATGATTTTTTAGCAAATTTGCTGAGTTGTGCAGCTATTACCACAGGCCAGTTGGAGAACAGTTCCATCACTCCCCCAAAACCCTGTTCCCACCAGCTGTGCACAGTAATGTTTTTTATTAGTGCATTATAGTTGTTCCTAATATTGGGGATCATTTGATATAATCCACAGTGACTTTTTAAATAGCTTTGAGGAGATAGATATCTTCGTGCCTGTGTGAGTGTGTGTTTCTGTGTGTGTGTTTCTGTGTGTGTATCTGTGTCTGTGTGTGTGCGTGTGTGTGTTTGTGTGTGTGTCTTTGGGTGTGTTTCTGTATGTGTGTGAATGTGTGTGAATGTGTGTGTTTGTGTGTGTGTGTCTTTGGGTGTGTTTCTGTATGTGTGTGAATGTGTGTGAATGTGTGTGAATGTGTGTGTGTGTGTTTGGTCTTTGGGTGTGTTTCTGTATGTGTGTGTGTGTGTGTGTGTGTGTCTGTGTGTGTGTGTTTCTCTGTGTGTGTTTAAGACAGAAAGATGCTGCTCCTTCCTAATTCCCCGGTTGGTGCAGTTGTTTTGCCTTGGGCCCTGTGCGTCGCGGTCTCTCTGTCCTGATCTTTCTTTCCTTCCTCATGGCTGGCTTCGGTCGTTCAATTCTCCACTCAGAACTCTCTTCTTCTGGGCAGACTCTCCTGTCCACCTGTTCAAACACAGACTCCTGCTCGTCCTTACCTGTTGGCTCGTCCATGTTGGTTTTCCTACTAGAACGCACGAGCCCTGTGAGCCAGACTTTGTCTTGCTTCTGGCCACGCGTCCCAGAGCTGGAACCCTGTCTGGTCATGGTAGGTGCCCAGTCCCTTAGGGTGGGACCAGTACAGGAGTGAGCCCCGCCGTGACCCCACCCCGCCCCATCTCCCGGTCGCCAGGCTTTGCTTTCCTTTCATTCTCAACGCTCCTTTTACTTGCAGTGTCATTTTTACTTGCAGGTCAGGTCGATATTCCTACTTTTAATCTACTTCAGTTACGTGAACCTTGACCTGGCTTCAGGGAGGATACCAGGTCCATCTCTGGCCCTTCCTCCTCCCAGTTGTTGCTCAGTAGAGGCTGCTCCGCTGTGAAGTTCTATGCACAGTGTATGGTTTTTACGGTCTCGTCCATGGACCGATAACTGGCTGCCGCCGGCTTTGCCTTTTATTGAGTTAATCTACTTGCTTCTCTGCACTGTCCATGTGTTAAGCCATCTATTTAATTCTGATTGGAGTCACAGCTGTCACTAGTCTTTATTGATATGTCACTTGGCCAGTTCTAAAGTGGCTTCTGAAGAGAAGCGTCAGCTTGGTGCTCCGTGGCCGTGAGGCTGCAGCCTCTGTCTCCGTCTTGAGGTCAAGGTCACTCTTATTTTTCATTCTTACATGTTTTCTGGGTTTTTGAAAATGTTTTGATTTCATAATTTAAGGAATATGTAGATGCTTAGATACTTGATTTTTGTGTTGTTTTCTTTTGACTTTAAGATTATTCTTGAGGAAAACCCTACACAGCCTGACAATGGTGCCAGGATTTATTTTTACTTAGAAAAATGCATGTTCTTTTTCTGTCTTAAGTTTCCACATTGCTGACCTTTCCTAATTACCCTGGCACATTTGCTCTTCATAAACACGTTTGATTGACTCATCCTCCAAGTCTTTTAACATCCCTTGCCTTGCTATGGTCAGTTTGTTTAGTTTGGCAGAAAATTGGATTTGCTATATATCCAGCCTAATAATCCTTCCCTGTTCTCCTCCATTGGCTATTTTTAACTTCTTCTGGGGTTTGATTTTAAAACATTGTTTATGTTTAGTGGGGGACAGTGGGGGGGGCGCAGGCGGGATTTCTTTCCTACACTGAAAGGCATCACTTTTGAAGTTCTATGTTTTCTTTCACACCCTGAAGTAATCTGATGGAACTGAATCTTGAATCTAGAGAGGACGCTGACCACTTGTTTTAAATTTTGTACAAAATATCTTCTGACTTTTTCCTTTCTCTTATTCTTGGAACCCATTTATTTAAGCGTCTATTTATCCCACCAATATTTATTAAAAACGCACTTCCTGAGGGCTGGGGCTGGGGCTGGGGCTCGGCGGTAGAGCGCCTGCCTAGCACGTGTGAGGTGCGGGGCTCCATCCTCAGTGCCACATAAAAATAAATAAAGAGGGGCTGGGGATGTGGCTCAAGCGGTAGCGCGCTCGCCTGGTATGCGTGCGGCCCGGGTTCGATCCTCAGCACCACATACAAACAAAGATGTTGTGTCTGCCAATAACTAAAAATAAATATTAAAAAAAAATTATCTCTCTCTCCTCTCTCTCTCTAAAAAAAAATTAAATGATTAAAAAAGTAATAAAAATAAAGAAAGAAAGAAAGAAAAGTAAAAACAAACAAACAAACAAAAAACAACTTGAAGGATTTAGAAGGAGTAAAATATTTTTAAAAAGTCCTTCCTTCCTGACACTTCTCCAGGTGGCAGCGATACGTGGGTGGGCAAGTGAAGTCCCTGCTCTTGGGGACTTCTGTTCAGGAGACAGAGGACACGTCTACCCCTACAGGATGGTCAGTAGGTACGAGATAAAGGGGGAGGAGGACAGTGAAGTTGAGGGACAGGGGACTACGGGGCTACTGCAGGTGGGATGGTCCCCGACAAGCTGGCGCCCAGCCGAGATCTGGGTCACAGTGAGGGAGGAGCTGCCAGGGGAGACAGTTGCAGACGGTGTAGCTGTTTGTGCCCAGGGATCGAGGGCAGAGGTGGCAGAGGCAGAGACAGGCCACCTGGGGCCACCTGAGTAGGCCTCTTCCCATCGGAGCGGGACACACCCGTCTTTGCCACCTCACGCCTCCTAGACCTTGGCTGTTCTAATTATTGTCTTCTCATTCCTGGGTAGTGGCTTCAAGGTCACGGCCCCCACAGGCCCGAGTTTGCCCACCCCTCTCCTGACTTGCCCCGCCTGCCACCCAGCCACGTGGGTCCAGACCACGCAGGTCTGATGACCGAGTATCCCGGTGCCTCGAGCGGTGCCAGGGGACAGTGCGTTCCCACAGGTGTTTGGTTAGTGGTGGACCAAGGTGACCTTTAGTGGTCAATGAGCGTCCCTTTAACTCGGATCATGAATCACATCCTCCTCTTACTGGGAGGAGAGCGAGCAGCCATCTCCAAGCATGTCGCTCTCTCCTCCTCTTTCCTGCACCTCCCATGTTTCTTAGCAAAAAACAGAGTTGGCGTTCCCGGGATTCCCCTAGCGACATTTCTCTATTCCCATGACCTGTCATTCCTGTTACCAGTGTGTTTTCCCAGGGCTCGATTTTCCTTCCACATATTCTTCAGGACGTTCATCTAACAGGGCATTTGAACGTTTCTAGCCTGTATTTAAACGAGGAAAAAGTGAAGTTAGTTGAGCAGCTGGCCAGGCGGTCCATAAGCTCTGAGTGTTGGCTTAGTCGCTAGTTCTGCTTGTCCTTGAGCGCTTACTGGATACCAGGCATGGCTAGGCCTGGGGGCCCTGGGGGGAGCTGAGCAGGAGAGACAGGGCCCCTGGCCTTCCCAGGCTCTAAGAAAGGAGGCTGTAACTCGGGCGTAAAGCCCTTCTGGAACCCAGGTGAGGCTCTGAGTCTTATCCTTAAGCCACAAGGGATCTCATTACATAATACATGACTGGATTGCTGTCCTGAGCATCCCTTGCAAAGCCGCCCAGACCACTGTGGACCGACCCTGCAGTGGGGCCTGAGCTGGAAACTTCCTTGCCGGTTCTCTACTCAGGGACACTCTTCCTTTTCTGGTGATTCACAGAACCAGATTCTGTTCAGATCAGCAACGAGTCCGGCTTGGAAGGCTTTATTTTTGGACCTGTCTTGCCGCAGGGGATGACCTCGTGGCACGGCTGCTGGGCTAGGGCTGGGCCACAGGAGGACTGAGCAGGAGAGACAAGGATCGCCTCTCCTGCTTCATCTCTTCCTGCTCCTGTCGGATAAGCTGCAGTCACGTAGTGACCACAAGACTGAAGCCAAGGGCCCACGGTGGGATGTCCCGGGCCTTGGTGCCACCCGGGGAGGGCTGCGGAGCCCGGGCTTTCCTGCCCCTTCTGGGGTGGGAGCGTCCCCCTGTGGGATTCGGCCCCACAGATGGCTTTCTGCTCGCTGAGCACCTCTTCACGTGGCCTCGGGTCGAACCTGCAGGAGGAGGCAGGCGGGGGAGAGCTGTCCGGCAGTGACACTGCACTCGCTGACCCGTCCACCGGCCAGGCGCTGCCCTGGCGGTTGGCGCGTGTTCCCGTTAGGTGATCGCACCACCCTTGGAGGCCTGCGCTATTGGTGTCCCCAGACGGACGCACAGAGAGGTGAGGCAACTTGCCCAAGGCTGCTGAGCCCAGGAGCTGAGGGGCCAGGATGGGCACCTGTGGAATGGCCTCGAAGCTGACCAGGTCCTGGAACTGCCCTGTCTCCTCCCTGCATGACTGGGAGGGTCCCTGAGGCATGGCACTGGCTGACCGCGGACCCTTCTCAGAGGAGTGTGCTTCCGGATTCCATCCCCCAGCTGCCGTGGGCGGATGAGGCCGTGGTCCGGGGACACGGTCACGTGGGCCCTCTTTTTAGGGTTTTGGGATCTCTATGGAATCAACTTTGCCCTTTGCCCTCCCATCATGAGATGACAAAGTTCTCGCTACGTCTCTTTACACCTGTTCCAAACGCTACTGGTTCACAGAGAGCTGTGATGAACACCATGTCCCCAGGCTCAGGTGGGGGGTCTTCCAGCCCCAGGTTCTGGTGGGGTCTCTCTCTTGCTGCTTCTAACCAATGAAAAGTGACCTGTTGGATTCATCTCGGGCAGCAGCCCACTGACTCCTGAATTTGGTCTATTTGTTTATTTGAGGCGTGGGGATGGGGCCATGGCCTCTGGTACGCTAGGCCAGCCCTCTACCATTGAGCTACACCACCCCTTCCTCAAAAACCTGAGACACGACCTCCCTCACTAGGTTGCTGAGGCTGCCTTTGAACTCACGATCCTCCTGCCTCAGCCTCCCAAGTAACAGATTTCTGGCGTGTGTCACGCTCTCAGCTAGTTTTTTTTTTTTTTTTTTTTAAACCTCTTGGTGTGTTTCTGTTTGTGTTTTACTTGTTATTGTTTCTGTGTCTGGCCCCATACGTGCCACGCACGGTGTCTACCACGGCCTGCACACCCAGTCCTACTAGTTCAAGAGGAACACAGAATCTGTGTGTCCCGCTCAGCCCCAGGCTGAGTCCAGGACTGCTGAGAGGTTTGGAGACTTTTCAGTGACTCAGCATCACCGCAGCGTCCGGGCTGTGACCAGGAGGCCAGTCTGCGGCAGGAGCAGGCACTGTGGGTGCTGTGAACCACGGGACAAGTCCACGCTTCGCACTGTTACAGCCGTGAATAAGACCACTGTGTCGCCTCCCGATGCCCAAGATGAAAACGGGAGTGGCCCTCACCATGGACAGCCCAGAGTCCTGCTCAGCCACACCAGCGCTGCCCCTCACGAGTCACCCTCGCCAGCACCCTGCGGCCCAGGACCTGGCGCTGCACCTCACGCCTGCTGAGCTTCGGCCCAGCCGTCCGTCGGCCCGTTCCTCCTGCGGAACCCAGGAGGGGACGCTCGGGCTCTTTGTTTCTGTTTCTGCCATGATTCAGGTGAGACGAGGATGGAGCAGAAAGTGGGGGGGGGGGCTTTGGCTCTAGAAGGGGAAAAACAACTCCAATATTTCAGTCACAAAGTCAGGAAGAAACTTTAGGCAAACTGCTTAGCCCCTTGGTGCCGATCCGGGGAAGCCATGGCGCTCTTACCCACATTCCCGGGACCAGGGATGGAACTCAGGGGCACTTAACCACTGACCCAGGCCCCAGCCCCCTTTTTTTACTTTATTTAGAGACAGGGTCCCACTGAGCTGTGAGGCTGGCTTGGGGATCACAGGTGTCCTCCGCCGCGTCAGGCTTTCACTCAATCTTTACACCGTCTCTTAAGGTAGGCATAACCAGTGCCGTCTCGCAGATGGAGCAAATGAACTGTCAGAGAGGTTGAGCAACTGGCCCAACTTCACACGGCTGCTAAATGGGGCAGTTTGTCTGATCTCAGAGCCTGTGCTCTGTTGCTTATTCCCATATCACTCAACAGTATCTATGGATGACGACGAACACTCCTGGATTTAGAAGATTCTCTGTCGTTTTTTTAACCGCGGTCTTCGCCATTGCTTCTGTGGGGCTTTTCCTTTATGTACTTAACTCTGTTACTTCCGAGGATGGGGGAGGCCACCTCAGACCAGGCTGCCCCACAAATTACAATTCCAGCTTCACTTCCGAGTCTCTTGGGAGAAGATGAGACAAAGCCTTCCTCTTTGAGTCTGGTGGGGCTGGAATTCAGCCTGCGTGCGTGGAGGTCGGCGCTTGGCCGTCTTGCGCACCAGCGTCTTGGAGACCAGCGACCCGTCTTGCGCACAGTAGGTCTGCTCTGTGGCTCTCTGCTGTCCTCTGCGGTTTCTAGCACAGGGTCTTCGTGTGTTGCTCTCTGCTCCCTCAGCACATTTATCTTTCTTTTTTTTTTTTTTTTTTTTTCTTATTTGGTTCTCTCAATAGTTTTCAAAGAGTTTTATTATTTAAATTATCTAATTTCAACTAAGTATTAGTTCATAATTTAATCAGCCTTTAAAAATTATCTTAACAACTTGCTAAACGACTTAGACTTGAGTTGCAATTCAGACGGGACAAAGTGACCTTTACTGTTGAATGAGACACTTGGCTGGGTGTCAACTCTCCTCAGAACACATTTCTACTGTGACCCTGGGGATGTATTTAAAAGAACTGAACCAACGACCTGCAGGATGTAAGTCCCAGCTGAGAGTCGTTCCTAGGTGCGACATTTTATATGTAGAACGTAACCAACTTTCTTCTTCCCTTCAGGAAAAACTAAGATAAAGTTGGAAAGAGAATTTTTTTGGTATTTGAATTTCTAAATCAGAGACAGGACCTACCTAAAAACCCCTTTTAATGTTTTCAAACACAAGATCACAACGTTATCCGTACTCAACGTGAGTTCCTTCGTCCTCAACAAACGTAGAGCTTTTTCTTTTCCTTTCTGCAGTGCTGGGGAGGGACCCCGGGGCCCACACGGCGTCGCCCCAGCCCCTCAGAGCTCATTCCACAATGGGAACGTGGTTGGGAGACAAATCCCCGCTCTCTCTGTTTCCCGTGAGGTGATCTCACTGTCAAAGGAGAGAACGGTGACCGTGGAGAGAATGGTGACCGTGGATGGGGATACTGTCACAAGGACGGCACCAGGTGGGGTGGACTCCCCGCTTGAGAGCCCCAGTGGCTGCCCAAGGCTGCTCCTTCAGTCCCTTGCAGCTAGCTGGTGACCATGGCCTTGGGTGCCAGCCTCCAGGGATGTCAACTGTCCCCTTGACGGTCCCACAGCTACTGTGCCTCTCGCCTCCTCCCGGGGTCTCCCTGATCCAGCATCTCCCTTCCTCTAACCCGCCTTCCTCGCAGCTGCCAGCAATGGCTCTTTTGAACAAAACCTATCATGTCACTCCACCACTTCCAATCCCCCATCTTTTCCCACAGGGGAAACCAACATCGGAGGACATAAAGCCACAGCCCCAAGATGAAGGCAAGGTCTGACCAGCGGCCTCGCCTTTGGTCCTGGCTCTGGGTGCAGGCAGTGGCTCCTGCCGTCACCCCCCGGCTCCCCACCTGTGTCCACTGGACGACAATCCCATCGCATTCTGAATACCCCCAGGTCCCCGGGGTTTAATTACTGCACTTGTGTCTGATTAATCATCTTAATGACTGCGTGGCCCAGCTGTGGAGACCCAGACTCGGAACCTGCTGCTGGATCCTGGTTCTGACTCCCGATTCCTGGCTGGGTCATCTGGGCCGGTGACTCAGACTCTCTGTACTTCCCCTCACCCGTCTGTCAAGTGGGGGTGACGATGGCTCCCACCTCAGGGGCAAGAGCGAAGACAATGAATCAGACGGTGGGAAGCGGTGGGAACACGGGCTGGGAGAGAGATTGACCGAGCACTTGACTCATTGCATGAAGAAACCATTATGTGAATGGTTTTATTTGAGAAGATACACTAAAATATGTCCTTCATTATCGCTGATTTATGTGTAAGATAAATAATCGGATGTAAAAAAATGTCAAAAAAAAAAAAAACAGTTGGAACAGACTGCAATTTGGTGTAGGGTACTTCGGAAAATGGAAAACTTTTAAAATAAAGAAAATCAGTGCAGTTCTTGGCTTTTAGACATTTCAGTGGAAAGCGTTACTGACTGGTGGAGTCCGTAACTGGCTGTTCCTAAGGAATCCAGCCCAGCGGAGCTGGAGGGGAGAAGCAGAGAGTCCTGTGCCTGGTCCCTTATCACATGAAGCAGGAAACTGGATTTGATGTTCTGCCCCTCCTTGCATGATGGATTCTAACTCTGACCATGACAGTTGATGCTAAAGTGAACAACTTCTGGCCTAAAATGTTTTTATGCATCTTTAATTACTTCCCTCCTTAGAATAAATCAATCAAGGGAGAATCATCAGATCAAAGAGAATGATTAAACTTTGGGTACTAATCGCTAGCTCACCTTCCAAATAAGTAATACTAATTTACCCCCTTCTCAACAGTATTTCGTTTCTTCCGTATTTTTATTTTTTTAATCCTTTCTAATTTCATAGGACAGCAAAAGATTTTTTTTTTTAAAAAAAGTACACAATGAAGAAGGCCTATCTTCCTCTCTTGTTTGCATTTGTTTATTTATTTATTTATTTTTTATTCAAAACATTACAAAGATTTCAGAATCACATCGGTTGCATTTGTTTAAAATCAACTAGTTTTTTAGTAAAATATTTATGTTACAGAATCCACAATTTTTCTGATCTCAGGAGTCTAATATCCAAAAATGTTTGTATGTTACATGCTTCAGGCATGACAAGAAGAGTCCCGAGGCCTTGAACTCCAGAATCTAGAGGTGAACTTAAGCAAGGACAACAGGACCAACAATCAGAAGCCAAGAGACTGCATCTGGCCCTCAGTCTGCGTTCACTGGATGGGCGTGCAGAGAGGCCCACGGGAACCAGGGGACCCGAGGTGACCAGGCGACATCACTGTGAACTGCTGGAAGGTTTCACAGTGCTGGCCTGTCAAACAACCAGTTATTCATTTAATCCTTTTGTCACAAAAGATGGAAGAATGAGGAAGATTAGTAAGTGCTTTGGCGATGGTGGGCTGCGCTGTTGGGCTCTCTTCTCTGGAGCTCCCAGAATGCTGTCCCCAGGGGTTTATGCACACCTATCCCTGAAAGGAGGCCTGGGGATCTTGGTCAGCGGTACGGGATTGCTGTGGGTGCAGACAACCTCCATGACGTTGAAGGTAGGCTCCAGGCCCTGCAGGAGGGAAGGGGTTAAACCTGGGACTGAGCAAGGTGAGGACCTCTGGGCCAGGCTCCTGGGAAATCTGGTATTTCAGGTTGGACTGGACTTTGACTATGGCTGCTCCTTTGTTCATGAGAGAAGGCACTTAGGTCTGGCTGTCCCCAGAGGTGGCTTGTAGACAGAGGGTTCTGGGCCTCCCAGCAGCCCTGCAGCCCCTGAAGGAGGCGTCACCCGCCAGTCCAGCACCCCACTCCCATCACAGCCACCGTCACTGACGGGGCCAGCTGGAGGATGTGGGAATGTGGTGATGTAGTCCGCAGATCTTTGGATATTTGTCTTTTTTTTTTTTACACAGAGTCATCTATTATTTTCCCCATTTACTGTGCGATGAAGGTTAAGTGAAAGTGATACTGAAATTCCATTTTTACTCTCAAGTGGCCCCTCCCCCACCACGGTCACTTGTCTTTCTCCAGTGACAACATCTGCAGGAGTTCCTTTTTGCAACTTTTTTTTTTTTTAAAGTTCTTCATTGAACCTGTGACTAATTAGTCAAATAGGAACGGGGTGTGCTCCTGCTCCCGGGGAGCACATTTTGTTCCTGGTCAGATAAAAGGAGTAGATAGCGCTGTTCGCCATCATGCTGTAGCCTCCCTTCCCCGCAAAATCACAGGCAAAGTCAGCATCGGGACTCGTCCCCCGTGGGGGGCCCACTGCCGGCTGAGCCTGAGCTGGTTATCTAGGGGCTGAGCGCTGGCTCCCGCCCCTCCATTCGCTCTCAGTGCTCAGGAACTGCACGTGTGCACGCTGGGGGCCACGGAGCTTCTCTTGCCCCTCTGCAAGTTCAAGCTGCTGAAATAAACAGACCGTAGAATGCGAGTAGGGATTCCACAAGGCTCAAAGGAAAGCCCGGCAATGCAGCCTCCTGGGCCTGACCACGGGGGGCAGGCCTGGGCTTCTGGGGAGGGAGGTGGAGCAGGCTGGAGGGCTGCAGGGAGGAGGCGCCCGGAGCTGCCTGGGGACACTGGTGAGGTCCCAGGGAACTGGGAGCTTCAGACTTCTGACTCTTCCTTCTGTCAGCAGATCCTTCCCAGGCGGGGGTGGGGTGGGGGCACTGAGATGGAAAAACCCCTCCCCCGTCCGTGTCTATTTTTCTAACGTTGATGGACATTCCTGCCTGATTCCCCAGCGGCCAGCCTTCCCATCTGCACAGTGTCCTGTGGGCATCTGCAGAGCTCTGCGGTTCCTCTGAGTGACCAAAGCAAAACATGCCAAAGAAATATGTCTGGGGTGGGATGTTCTGATCTCCCTCAATCCCTCCAGTCCACACACCGTGTCGGGGAGGAGGAGAGGCGACAGTCTGGAGGGGAAGAGACAGTGAGCCGCAGCAACCGGAATGTGAATCAAATGAGCAATTTATGATTTCCTGGAAAGAGCCAGGGACCCGAAGTCTGACGACCCGGATGGTGGGCTTAGTTCTCTCCTTATTCACTGCGCGAAATTGCGTAATTTCATTTACCACCTTGAGTCTGTTTTCTGTAAAATGAAACAAGAGTGCCCGTATGATCTGTTTCCCAAGGGTTTTTTTGAGAATCAAGTGAGAGGCTGTATGCAGAATCGCTTGGTAAACACTGAAACTTTTCACAGAAGTGATATGAGAATCACTTTGGAAAGGAAACCTGGGAGACAGGTGGACAGGGCGGTGGAGTTGGGAATTCACCCTGGAGCGAGGCTCGGCAGTTCCTGGGGAGAGTCTTGGGTAACTTGGACTCAGGCCTCACAGAAGACCCAAGTCTAGGCCCTTGTCCCTTGGACAACACCAACATGGCTGTGCCCTCTGTCTTCTGGCTTTGCAGATAGGTCAGGCCCTGATTCCGTGCATCACTGTGCCCGTAAACCTGATGTCGGATACGTGCAATCTGGGAAATTAGTGAATAAATGAAAGCACTTTTTCATAAGTAAAATCCTGAGTGAGGTATTAAATCAGACAGGGCCATACGTCAGAGGATACTGCGGGACACTTCACGCAGTCTTGGAATGCCAACGGATGGAAACCAGGCTCGGTACTTGAAGCACTAGGCTTCTGCCCGGCCAACGGCACTGTCGCTGAGGTCTCAGGTAAAGGGCGCTTCTTCAGCCTTTCCTGACCTCTAGCCCAGACCAAGTGCCCTGTGATGCGCTTCCTGGGCATCCCCTTTGCTGACGCCTGCTATATTTTAATGGCCCCTTGGAACCAGACTGTAAGCTCCTGTGCACCCAGGAACCTGCTGAGCAAGCTCGTGCCATGTGGGAAAGGCCTGCCTAGAGGGGTGTCGCCACCCAGCAGGACACATGCAGTCCTCCCTTGGTCACTGACCCCTTGCTCTGTGCCAGGCTCTGTTCTAGAGGCTGGAGGCCCAGCCTGATCAACAGCCAGAACTCTTGCCTTCCTGGAGTAGAGCTGGTAAGAGAGCAGACTGATGATAAATCAGGATATGTGCATGTTGTGTAAAAGGGCAGTTTTCTTTAGTCTATAAGGAGAAACAGTTCTTTACTGTAAGTAAATAAATACTGTACGTTGCCCCTAAAGGAATGGATATCAATATCACCCTCTTAGGTGGAGCTCTGCATTGGTGGCTGCTTCTTGCTGGAGGGAGGCAGAATTCCAATCCTCTTAGAGAAGATGGTAACTCAGAGTCGGTCCAGGGGCTAGGATGTGGCTCAGTGGTAGAGGATATGGTTAGTGCTGCCAAAGAAGAAGAAGGAGGAGGAGGAAGAGGAGGAAGAGGAGGAAGAGGAGGAGGAGGAGGAGGAGGAGGAGGAAGAGGAGGAGGAAGAGGAGGAGGAGGAAGAGGAGGAGGAGGAAGAGGAGGAAGAGGATGAGGAGGAGGAGGAAGAAGGAGGAGGAGGAAGAAGGAGGAGGAGGAAAAGGAGGAGGAAGAGGAGGAGGAGGAGGAAAAAGAAGGAGGAGGAAGAGGAGGAGGAGGAGGAGGAGGAGGAGAAAGAAGAGGAGGAGGAGGAAAAAGAAGGAGGAGGAAGAGGAGGAGAGGAGGAGGAAGAGGAGGAGGAAGAGGAGGAGAAAGAAGAGGAGGAGTAGGAGGAAAAAGAAGGAGGAGGAAGAGGAGGAGGAGGAGGAGGAGAAAGAAGAGGAGGAGGAGGAAAAAGAAGGAGGAGGAAGAGGAGGAGGAGGAGGAAGAGGAGGAGAGGGAGGAGGAGGAGGAGGAGAAGGAAGAGGAGGAGTAGGAGGAAAAAGAAGGAGGAGGAAGAGGAGGAGGAGGAGGAGGAGGAGGAGAAAGAAGAGGAGGAGGAGGAAAAAGAAGGAGGAGGAAGAGGAGGAGGAGGAGGAAGAGGAGGAGGAAGAAGAGGAGGAAGAGGAGGAAAAAGAGAAGAGGAGAAAGAATTCATCCAAGAACTAATTAAGCTGTTTACATCTGACATTTGCTTCATTATGTAAGAAAATAACTTTTAAAGTAAACTTTTTGAGAAAAGAAAAGTTACCCTACTTCTAATCATGCCAAATCAAAATTTATATTAAAATACAATTTCTGTGTTTACTGAAGTCTTGGGTCTCCATTCAGGTTGGGCGGATTGACGACCCGCCCCGTGTCACTGCCTCTTCTAGACTGTTGGGTGATAGGTGCGTGAGGTCTCGTGAGTGCTGGACATTTTGCCTCGGCACAGGTTTGCTTTACGTTAGTCTTTCCAAGACTGTCTTTCTCTCCTCCCCAGGTGGTCATTGTTTATTTGGGGGCTGCCTCTCCTGGTCTGTGATATCCGGTGCATTGGTTTTGTCCCTTCCATTTTGACTGTTGAAATATCCCTTTGTTTTCCTTCTCTCCTCCTCTCTTAGCCAGGGCAGCCAGAGAAACAGTTCTTGGAAAAGTGAGGTTCCAATTTTATATTTTTCCTTCTTCTGCAGCTTTAAACTGCTCTTTGCTTTGCTGGATTTCCTGGTGTTGGTTTCAGCAAACCTATTGGCAGGATGGCTGGCCGGCCCTGACCAGAAAATGTCACCAAAAGCCCATGCTCATGACTTAGGTATATGCAAACCTTAAACCTTCAGTTTCGCACATGCCCAGCGGGATAGTGCTCTTGACCCGCAATCCCCGATGCACGTTGTCGATACTGACATCTCCAGGGAAGAGCCAGCGCAAAGTCTCGCTGAAGCTGGAAGACTGTGTGTGTGCCACAGGAATCAATGTGGACAAAGTCAGATGTGCTGTTAGATCTGTGTACTCAGAAAATGGATACACTTTAGGGGAAAAAAAAAACTAATTCAAAAAAAGATGGCCTGGTCAGAACACTACTCATAACTAACAGTTATTGAAAGATAAGCTGCAGGTCCTACTGTGCTTGCCCAAGTTTGCAGCCTGGTCAACTCTGATCCTAGAGGTTGCAGCAGGAATCCAGGTGGTTTTTCCAAGGAAACTATCAGTTCCTGGATAAAGCTGTTCCCTCCTCGTGCGATCAAGAGGGGCGGATGTTACTTGCATTCTTTTACGTTTGTAGGCTTCTCTCTCAGGGGAGTAGGGTTTGGTGTGATTTCAGCCACATGGATGACAGGACCTAAGACCAGGAAGTGGTCCTGGTGGATAAGGTAAAACCGAGCCATCGGAGGAGCTAACACAAAACTCATCCTGAATCCTGAGTCTCAAAATTGTCCAATACGTAGGACTCGGAGGATGCAGGAAATCAGGCTAGAATGACACGTGTCGGGCTCTTGCTCAACGGCATATTTTTGTCAACTTCATGTTATCAAACAGCCAAAGCATGGGGTCACCTTCAGCTGGGTGGAGGGAATCCAGGAGGGGGCAGGAAGGGGAGAGAGATGACCTCGAAGGACGGAACAGCCAGTATCCTTCTAGACACCCCGTCTCGGGATGGAAGTGGCTTGGCCGGGGTTCTCTCTGAGCAGCCAGGAGGGAATTTGTTTCCCAGCTGCTCGGGCGGGCGTATTTTCCTTGTCAGTCTTTGCTCCCACGGTCTAAAAGCAAATACCGGATCTCAGCGCCTACAGCACCGGTCAAGAACTGCCGCTTCCCCTGTGACTCACGGAGCCGAGAACCACGGCGGTAACTGCTGGCAGGTCCCCCTTCTCCTTGCTGGCTTTGCCCCCACCCTGTCTCGAAACCACACTGATGGGCTGGGAAAGGTGGGCCTGGACCGACACACTCATTTTTCTTCCTTTGGCACCTGGGATTGAACCCAGGGGCACTCAACCACCGAGCGAGCCACATCCCCAGCTCTTTTTACTTTATATTTTGAGACGAGGTCTTGCTAAATCCTTAGGACCTTGTTAAATTACTGAGGTTGGTCTTGAACTTGCAATCCTCCTGCCTCAGCCTCCCCGGGCACTGGCATTACAGACACAACACCACGCCTGGCTTCATTTTTCTTGCTTTGAGCTTCTTGATTGCTACTGAGAGATCTTGGAAGATACACTTAATCTTGGTTTCAAACCTGGGATTCTAGAGAACAAGGCCACTGAACTTCTTGTTTAAAATCCCACCACATAAACAGACATCCCTCAGTGTATTCTGGAGAGATGGGATACCCAAATCCATAGACACTCAAGTCCCTTACACAAAACGGCATGGTATTGGCATAGAACTGATGCACTTAGTGTATAATTTAAATTTCTAGCTGAACTTCAATGCCTAGGACAAGGTTGATGCTGTGCAAACAGTTGTCACACTGTCTTGTTTAGGGAGTAACAACAAGGAAAAATCCCTGTGTGTTCAACACAGACACGGGTTATTCCTCGGAATATTTTCTCTCTGAGGTTGGTGGAATCCACAGGTGTGGAACCCGTGGGTGCTGAGTGCCAACTGTATGCTTTGAAACGGAATGAAACATGCATTCCTGGAAGGAGTAAGGTCATGATAACTTTGAGGCTTAGTTATTTGTTACTATTTCATGCTAAAGAGAAGGCCTGTATAAAACCTTGTCCATAAATAGAGTGGCCTCAGTCAGGCATGGGAGCGCACACCTGTAATCCCAGCTACTGGGAGGTGGAGGCAGGAGGATGGCAAGTTCCAGGCCACCCTGAGCAAGGGAGGGAGGCCCCATCTCAAGATAAAGTTTGGGGGTGGGGGACTCAGTAGCAGAGAGCTTTCCTAGCATGCACAGGCCCTGGGCTTAATCATAGTGCCACACCCCTGCACATCCACACACAAGAATGACAACCTCTTGCTTCTAAGGCAGTTGTGAATATGGTTTAATAAACAAAAATCATGAACCCACGAAGGGGCACAAGTAGAATGTGATTCCCGAGAAGCAGAAACCATGCTTTGCTCCAGCTGGTCCCGCAGTGTCAGCCTGTGACTTTTAGCCGGCCTAGAATTTTACTTTGTTTCAGCGTCTGAAAGATGCTCCGCTGACTGTACGCACTCTGAAGGCAGAGCCACCTTTTTCTCCTCTCTCTGTCTCCTCCCTGCGGTGGGGCATCCTGCTCCTGCCTGCCAAGGGGCAGTGTGTGCACCCTGTTGCCCCCTGTTGATGGGGAAGTTTGCTGATAAGGCGGATCTTGGGCTCTGCTTTTAAACATGGAGGGGACAGCTGGGTGGTGACATGCTACCCAGCTATCAGTCATTTGTTCTGGGCTTTGAGGAAGAATTTAAAAAGTCAAAACAGAGTTGGGAAGAATGCCAGGTTGGCAAAATAACTAGAACAGAGCAGGGTATTAGTTTGTCGGAATACAGGGTCAGAGAGGAGGCCAGCCAGACTGCAGCCGAGGCATTGTTTTGGAGAATAACTAGAAAGTGAAGGTGGCTAGACATGAGGAGGGACTTACCAATGTCATGTGAGTAGCGCGTCTCTTCCCCCTTAGTGCATGATGTGGGGCAGCTGCATCTTCTTCACCCACCTCTTAGCAAAGTTCCTCTGATCTTGGTGGTGTAGAAGGGCGGGTGGGGGACTGTTAGCAGGATTTCCTCGTTCCCCCCCTGAAGTGCATAGTTTTTGTTGAGTGGTGATTTTGTTCTGGAATCAGTTTTCAGGAAAGACGTTTGAGTGCATTTTGAAAAACTGTTTGAAAAGTGATCAAGGAAATGAAATTGTTCTTCTGTGGAGATGATCTCGGAGGAGCCGCTGGGGATGAAAAGCGTGAGTTATTTAAAGTCAGGTCTCTAGTTTGGGCCTAGCTGGAGGTAGGGAAGGGGAAGGTGCAGTGGGAGGATGCAGGGTTTATTTATTTTTGCTGGCAGTGCCCTGGGACACTAGGAAGGGGGCAGGTAGATACTTGGGATCAGATCTGGAGCAGGTCCCCCCAGGGTCCTTCCTTGGGATCCACCCGGCCCCAATGCTTGGAATTCAGGGCTCCACAAACCAGAAATTGAAAGCCCCACGCACCTGTCTCTGCCTTCCCCCTTCCTTCCTTCTTTCCTACATAATCTTGCTGAGTTGCCTGTGGCCTCAAACTTCAGATCCTCCTGCCTCAGCCTCCGGAGCAGCCGGGGTCACAGACACCTGGTGGCACACCCAGCCCTGGACAACACGCGCTTCCGTTCGCCAGGCTGGGACAGAGTGGGTCCATATTCATTTGTTTATTTTTTGCATGTGCTAAGCAGGAGCTCTACCAGTGACCGAGACCCCAGTCCTACACCCACAATGTCCATCAGGTTCCTACAGGTGTCCAAGGTTGGGCAGAGAGTGGACGGAATGGGAACCTAGGAGCGAGGTGGTCAGAAAGGGGGGCTGGGGGACCAGCAATGAAGGAGCGAAAGGAGGGCAGTCGTGAGAAGAGGCTGAGGAGGTCAGGGGGCAGGGACCTACACCGGGAAGTCAGGGGGACGGGAGGACCACAGAGCCTGTGGCCAGCCGGCTAAATGGTGTCTGCAAGTTGGGTCGGCCCTCTCCAAGTTGCTGGGGAGGACACCTGGGGCCTGGGGAGCAGGGACAGGGGCAGCCAGTCCAGCCTCTCCTGGAGGTTAGCATTTGGCTAGTGTCACTGCTCCCTGAGTCCCCACGACGGGCGGGACACGCTGTGAGCAAAGGTGAGACGCCCTCGTGCTGGTGGATCTGGGGTCCCCTGGGAACAAGAGGCACTCATCAAAGAGTGACCCAAAGAGGAGTCGCATCACACCCCGGTGGGTATTGGACAAAAGCACAGTTCTGACCCCTGCCCTGGCCCGGGGACAGAGAGGAGCCTTGAGGAAGTGACCTTGGAACTGGGACCTGAAGGATGGGCAGAGAGCAGAATCCTCCAGGCCCTGGGGAAGGCCAGCGCAAAGCCTGGGGAATGAGCATAGGGTGGGGAGCCCAGGAGGGTCCTTGAAACGCCAGGATTGGAGTCTAAGGACAATTCGGAAATGGCTGGTGTGTGCAAGGTCCACACGTCTGTTTTGCATTTTGAAGCCCAGCAGAGAGAAGGGCGGTGTGGCCGTGGCCCTGGCCGAGATGAAAAGAGGCAGGGCAGGGGGGCTGAGGGGAGGGCAGAAGGCAGGAGGAGGGACAGGACCAGGCAAGGTGCTGGACACTGGTGGCAAAGCGCCGCGGAGAAGGCACGCTGGAAGAAACAAAGCCCAGGAGGGACGACGTGGTCCTGGAAGAGAAGCCTGGTCCTCGGGCTGGGGTGGAGCTCAGGGGCAGAGCAGGTGCCTAGCAGGCTCAGGGCCTGGAGAGGGGGAGGGGGAGAGGGGGAGGGGGAGAGGGGGCAAGGGGGAGGGGAGCGGGAGGAAGAGACCACCCTGGTCCTCCAGGGGGAGCAGGAACGGCTGGAGAAGATCTTGGTGCCTGTAGGGTGGAGAGGGGAGAAATGGAGCTCTGCAGCCCTGATCCTCAGAGCAGGGCTCAGGTGTGTTGGTGCATGAATGAAATATCCCACCTCAGATATATGTCTTGGGCATGTTTTGAGTTGGTTTTGCAGAGACACTGCAGAGCTCTGCAGACACAGGAGTGATTCTGAAAAGCTGTCTTTCTGTAATCGATCCAATAGACAGCGGATGCGGGCTGGGATCCCCCGTCTGCCTTGGAAAGAGCCTTCACAGGAAGAAGAGATGGGGTCTGGCACCTGGCCCAGGCAGAGGCAACCCCAGCTGGCTGCTACCTGGGAGACTCCATCTGCATCAGCAGACAGCCCTGTGGGTGTGCTCCTCCTCCCCCAGAGCCCAGCCCTGCCGCCTCGCCAAGCTCTGTAGAAGCTCCAGCCATCTTGGCCTTCGTGGGCCACCTGTGTGCGACTCCCTGCTTCTTGGCCAGGTAGTGAAATCTGAATGTTCTGTTCTTGCTGTCAGTTTACCTTATGGACTGAAATCGTTCAAACCTCAGAGAGAAGAAAGTAAATCTAAAACCTGGATATTCTTGGAATAAGTCCACGGCCCCCTAAAGGACAGGGTTGAACCAGTTGTTGGAAGAACGAGAAGCCAAGAGACGGTTCATGGAAGGGACATAGTGTCCACTCAAGCACGGGAGAGGAGGAAATATATCTGAGCATATATTCAAAATTGTCTACCCCTCAGTGTACCTGGCAAAGTCCACATTTCAAGGTCATAGTCAGAGACGGTGTTTAAATTCCCAAGCGTCAAGGCAGACCTCCTGAGCGCCGTTAAGCCGTCTTCTTCGTCCTGAGTTCGTGGAGTAGTACGCCCTCCTCTTGGGTGCAGTGGTCACTGCGGGGTGGTCAGGAGAAGAGGTCTGCTCCGAGATCTCTGCTTTACGACTTTGAAAAACCCCATTATTTTCTCATGGACTGGGTCCCTACACGGTCTGTATTTCAAATGGCGTGTTAATCTGCACCTCCTTCCAACAAGGTGATCCAGGCATCGGGCTCTCAGAGCAAGCTGTGGATCTTGAACAACAGACACTATTTTCTTTTAACTAATAAGAAAGACACACAGAAGGTGTCGGGTCTAGGAAGCCAACTGTGCACATCGAATGACCTGATCCAGGGAGGGAGTCAGAGTTCACTGACCTTTTAAAAATTGATCCTTTTAAAAAAGGATCAATTTCCCCCCACCTCTCCCTTTTAAAACAAAGCTCTGGCACAGCTGTTTGATGGAGTACGCTCTAGAACTTGGTTTCTTAACAAAGCAGAGGCTTACCACAGAATCTCTGATTCAACTTATATGTTTACGACGGCTCATATTCTTTTCCGGGCTTCAAGAGTACACTTTTGACCCCAGATAACTTTCCCCTACGGATGTATCTTCTTTGAAGTTAGGGGCAGGAGTGTGGTCTTCTGGTGCCACGTTGAGGTACACAGGAATGGCCCAGTGCTGGCCGGGGCAGCGGCTCTGCTTGGAAATTTTGAGATAAATGCAGCTGCAATCATTCTTGATTCAACCCTTGGCAAACCTCCAGTGTGTACAGAAGGGGGAACCAGCTGTGGAGGAGGCTTCTTCTCAGCCCTCTAGGATGGCCAAGGAGCTCATGACCTCTCAGCACCCTGGGACGAAGTCCGCCTCCAGGGAGGAGTCCACCTACGTGTGCAGCCTGGCCAGGCACGTCGTAAGTGAGCACCGACTATTAGCGTCTCTTAGAATCGTTAGTATTTGGAATTATTCATTTCCCAGGGGTTCCATTAGAGTTGCTGCACTTTTCTTTAACACGCAAAATAATGTGCGTGTAAGATCCTGCTGCAGGCCCGAAAGGGCAGTGAGAAATTCTTAGTGCCACCGTATCTGAGCGTCACGATTGTGGGCCACATTTGTGTCTCAACACACGAGGTCTCTCAGATCCCGACTGAGACAGACAGGTGTCCTGCAGTACAAGTTCAAGAGCTTTCATCATTGAGAAAGAAATTTTTAATTTTCTTTAAGCTTCATATCAGATTTCTTTTCTTTTCTTTTTTTAAATAATTTTTAGTTGTAGACAGACACAATACTTTTATTTTATTTATTTAGACGTAGTGCTGAGGATCGACCCCAGGGCCTCACACCAGCCCTCTACCTCTGGGCCCAGCCCCAGCCCCAGCCTTCAAATCCGCTTTCTGTATCACCAGTTCTCCATGGTTCAGGGTTTTCTCGGAGAACCAGATAAGTTTAGCAGCTGAGAAGCCCCCACCTCCTGGGTCTGACTCCCCTCTGGGCTCCCAGGAGGATGAGGATTTGGACGTGCCCTAGATGTGTATCCTCCTCGGGCTGCGCTGGACCCTGGCGTTTCCTGTCCTGTACTGGGAACCAGCAGCTTTCTGAATTATCTCACAGGACATTTCCTGATCTGTGAATCTTTACAGCACAGAGATCATGTTTTTCCTTTCACCATGCTCCGATGCTTGGCCTCCAAGGGACATGTGTGTATTTCATTACAACCCCACGGTTTCCCGCGCTCGATGATAAATATGTGGGTTACAGTGTGCACATTCATACCGAACACCAAAGGTCACCAGTCAGATTTATGGCTTGTTACATCATTTTACTGTGGGGCTGATTCATTAGATCAGTTTATTTAGCAATTAAATAATATTAAATAAGGCGACTGTACCAACTTACACCAGCCCTGGGTTGGCTGACTCCACCACCTCCTCCCTCTTCTAATCTCTACTTGATAAGGGCGATCTGTACTCACAGGGACAGGCCTTCACTGCGGGATGCAGCAGGAACTCATGAGAGCCACTGTCGTCCAAGAGACACTGACCATTAACAGTATTCCATCTCATGGGGGCCGTGGAGCATGCCTATGATCCCAGCTATTTGGGAGGCTGAGGCAGGAGGATCACAAGTGTGGGGCTGGCCGCAGTAATTTAGACAGTCTCAAAATAAAAACTACAAAGAGCTGGATGTGGCTCAGTGGTAGAGCACCCCTGGGTTCAATAAATAAAAAGGCAGGGGGTCGTTCTATCAGAACCCTGAGTATCCCTGAACCCAGGAGCAGGAGAGCCCCTCTTTGGTCAGGTGGACCCCTACCTTTATTTAGTTTATTTATTTTTATGTGTTGCTGAGGCTCGAACCCAGGGCCTCACATGTGCTAGGTGAGTGCTCTGTCAATGAGCCACAGCCCCATTCCATCTTACAGTTTTTAACTTAAAAAAATAATTTCAGATATTCACAGAACACTTGCAAAACAGTAGAGAGCCTTCCCACACACCTTTCACCAGCTTCCTCACGTCAGTGTGCTAAGGCCAGAGTCCCGTGGTCAGGACCAGCAGCGCTCACACGCACACTTAGGTCACCTCCCCACAGCACCCTTTCACCCGACCTCACATCCCCGTGGCTCCTCCAGTCCGGGTCTTCCACGACCTTGACCCTTTTGAAACATACTGGTCATCTATTTTGTGGAATGTCCCTCAATTCGGGGTTTGTCCGAAGTTTTCTTACAATTAAAGCTTTGCATTCTTCACAAGAAACCCACAGAGGCCGTACTGTGCCCTCAAAAAGCTTGCCGTGTGTGGGGGGGGGCAGGGAGGGGAGGCACCAGGAGACACTCATCTAATTAGTTCTGGTGCTGGGTCTACCATTTTCCCTTTGTAAATAATACATGTCTTACTTACTTGTTTTTAATTTGGTACTAGGGACTAAACCCAGGGCACTTAGCCACTGAGCCACATCTTCAGCCCTTTTTACGTTGAGACAGGGCCTCCCCAAGTTGATGAGGCTGGCCTTGAACTTGCAATCCTCCTGCCTCAGCCTCCTAGTCTCTGGGATTACAGGTGTGCACCACTGCGTCCAGCATGAACAACAACTCTTCTAGAGGAGACATTTGAGACTTTGCAAATATTCTGCTTCTCTTAAACTTTCCCCTAATCTCTTACTATTCAATGCAAGGTCTCACTTGCAATGATTTCTACGCTTCTCTAACGGAAACCTTCTCTTGCCCCCCATTCTTTCTATACTTATTAACTAGAGTTCTATTATAAGGGGGGAAATGCCATTTATTTATTTATTTATTTATTCCCATTTATTTATTCAGTTATTTGTTTATATCCAGATGGACCCATGAGTAATCATTCTATTTGGGGGGTTAGAAGCCCTTATTGTCAGTATTTTATTTTTGCTCAAATTGTCTCAGTTTCGTCATTGGAATCCCCTTTGCGTGGGCTCTTGAGTCCTTTTGACATGACCTTAGTTTTTTGAGGTTTCCTTATTTTCTGGCACCCCAAGATGATGCAGGTTCATTTTGCGTTCTCCCTGTGTTCTCTGAGGAGCCCTGGGTTCACTTGTTGGAGAATGGAGTTTATAAACCAAGGTGGGTTCGCTGCAGGGCTCGTTGCTTCGGGGCCCTCTGCACGCACATCTGTGTCCCTCGTGTGTTTATTCTTCAGTGTGTGTGACTCAGGAGCTGAGCCCTTTGAGTCAAGCCCTTCCTCCAGCCTTCTCTTTCTTCTTAGCCACTTCTTTCCCCAGCAGTAGAACCGTGGCTCTCGCTAGCCGCTGCGTATTTACTTATTTGTTCCATCAACATACGAGCGTGAAGCGGTTTGGAGCTGTGGGTGCACAGCCCCGTGGGGACGAGCCAACTAACTGGAGCGTGTCTAGTTATGTCCACCTTCCTTCCTGCTCAGCAGGACCCTGGTTCCCAGGTCCCTTAAGTCAGTCTCTCCTCCGACCCTCCTCGGGGTGTTGTGCTCTCCGATGGTGACGCTCTTGGGTGTATTTCACTGCTTGTGTCATGTCAGGTCGCTCCACATCTTGGTTGGTGCAAATACTCACTTTTCGGTGGTGTGTTTGGGGAGGGCAACGTAAGGAACTCGGAGCTACGCAGCGATGTGTGTCCCGAGGATCATCGTTCTCCTTTGCTGCAGTTGGGTCTTCAAAGTCCCCTAAAGGCCCAGGTGTCGAAGGCGTGTTCCCCGGGGGTGGAGCTCCCCGGGAGGTGACGGAACCTTTAGAAGGTGGGTCCTGGTGGGAGGGAGGTCGGTCACTGGGGGTGTGCTCTTGAGGGGGCCCTGGGACCCTGGCCCCTTCCTGCTGCTCTCTTCACGTCCTGGCGGCCACGAGGGGCGCTCCTCTGCTGCAGGCTCCTGCCAAGTCGCACAGCCCTGCCACAGCCCTGTGGCAAGAAGCCATGGCCCGAAGCTGAGCCAAGGTGAAGTTCTTCTCCCTTTCCGTGGACGGTCCCAGGGGTTTGTCACAGTGGCACAGCTGCAGGACACTCTCTCTCCCTGCTCCTCCGACTGTCCCTCTTTCTTTCACCCCTCCACCAATCTTTATGGTTTATCCTTTCCCCCTTTTGTGGTGTTGGGGACCAAGCCCAAGGCCTCCCCCACGCGAGGCAAGGGCTGTTCCACTCAGCCACTTCCCCATCCTGGTTCACCTTTCTCATTTCTTGAACACAAATTAGCAGGTCTGAAACACTTTCACGGGTCCCTTTCTTTCTTAAATGAAGCCATCTCATTTTGGGCTGCATTCTATAGTAATGGCAGTTCCCGTCCTTCAGCTCACCTGTCACTAACTGGAACTGAGTATTTGTGTTTTTGTTGTTGTTGTTGTTGTTCTTTGTTTATTTTAAAGCAAAGTGTACGTGTGATAAAATGCATGGATTTTCTTTTTTTTTTTTAAATTTATTTCTCGTTTCCTTTGGCTGACCTCGTGCAGGCTAGGCAGGTGCAGCATCCGATGAGTGTTGACAGATGTGCACACATGTGCAGGGCAGACCCCTAAAGAGATGTGCATCACACCACGGGTTCACACCCTCCCCTCCGGCCCCTCCCAGTCAACTCCTGCTCCAACTCCCCAGACGACCAGTGTCCAGGCGTCCCTCCCATAGCCCAGTTGTGCCTCTTCTAGAACTTCATGTGACGGCATCATGCAGTTTATAGTCTTGTGTGTAAAGCCCGGTTCACTGGGCGTGGTCTAGAAGAGCATCCAGGGGTGGAGAGTACCCTAGTCCATTCCAGGTGTTGCCGTGCAGGGTGGTGGTGGATGAATGCTCCATAGCTTATTACCAACCCATCTTTCAACTGCAGGGGCGAGAAGCGAAGGTTTTCAGTTTATGTGTAGTTAGTCTGATTCTTTCCACCGACACTTCAGCTTGTTCTGGTGTCACAGTGACCGTGCGATGTGGACTTCACATTATTTTAAAGAATTCAGCTTTACACACTTTTGCTTACAGTGCTTTTCTTTGCATGAGCAGAGCTCAGTGTTAGACGCTGCAGACTGTGTCTGTATAGACAAGGAAAGGTCCTGCAGATACCCTATGGTGCGGGATTCACCCACCAAAGCCGTCCTTGGTGACCCTTTCGCGAGCCTTTCTGCTGTGCCTGTTACTGGCAGGCTTTTCGGTCATTTGGATAGTTAGGGGGCCTCGGCCCTGGAATTCTCCGTGCGGGATCTCCATCATCCTCTCCCTGTTCCTTCCAAGTCTGGTGGCTCTGGAGGAAGGACCGTGGATGGTGCACGGCTGCCGCGTGGGCTCAGGGTGGTGGAGAGCGTCCACAGGGGCCGGGAATGAATGGGAGTAAGATGGAAACAGCCCAGAGCTGCGTTGGCGGTCAGGCTGGTGCCAGCGCTCACCTCGGGAGGCGGCTGCTGGCACAGGTGGGAGCAGAGGTGGGCACAGGCTGGGTGGGTGAGCCCTGCCTGGCCACCCTCGATTGCCTGGGGGTGGAGGGTGGTCCACCAGTGAGGCCGCAGTTCACCTCTCAAAGGCGCACAAAGTAAGAGCCGAGACCTGGCTCTGCGCTCAGGGCGCACGGCTGCTGAGGGCGAGTGCTGCCTTTGGCTCAGCTCTGTGCGCACACCTGGAAGCCCTCCCCCTCCTTACACCTGGAAGCCCTCCCCCTCCTTACACCTGGAAGCCCTCCCACTCCTTTCCATCCTGTTGGCTTCTTGTTGTTGTGTGCAGTGCTGGGGGTGCATAACCCCAAGGGCTCTGCCACTGAGCTACACCCCAACCCTGCTTTTAATCTGATGGAATAATGTCTAAGAAACTTTTTGGTATAATGCAGCCGCCTCTAAACTTGCAAATGATTTTTTTTTTTTAAGTGTGAGCTGGAATGGAAATGACTTTCTTCGGAAACACTTGAAAGAAACATATGATCATGTGGAATCTCATTTTGAATGAATCAGAGTACAGTAAATCTCAAAATATCCACAGAAGGGCCCTGTGGCTTACTAAACAGGAAGAGGACTTGGACAGCACCCGCTTCTACAACCCCGCCGCACCAGGCATCTCTTTCTGCTGCTCTGAAAACATCTTAATTCTTCTCCAAGCACCATGTTTCTTGGAATTATTCACCGGAAATTAATAGTATTCTGAATTTTAAAGTAATTCAAACCACAAGTGGCCTCCTTGTCGTAGCTCTTAGCAGCAGTAGAAAGCGCAGCCCGGCAGGTGGTCTGTGAGGGCTGGTCACTGTTGCCGGGTTCTCTCCCCTCACCCACCCCCGCCCTGGAGAAGAGTATTTGGATCTCTCTGTGTTCCCTGGGCTGCTGCGTTGGGCAGTGACAAGAAGCAAGATGAAAACGTAAATTATGCTGGGCGGCAGGGAGGGCTGGGGAAAGCCACTAGGCAAGGGCAGGAACATGAACACGCTGGGTGGAGGCGCGTGAGATCAAACTAATAAATGAAGTGGTCAGAAGAGGCGTCAGGGAGAAGGTGGCTTCTGAGTAAGACCTCAGCAGGGCGTGAGTCATGTGGACATCTGGGAAGCCCAGTCCAGGCCCAGGGAGGAGCAAGTGCAGGCCTAGGGGCACGAGGACCATGGAGTGAAGTGGGGACCTGGTGCCCAAGGGGGAGCAGGAGGTGATCAGAATGGAGAGGGGACAAGGCCACATCCCGGGACAGTTCACACTAATGACTTTGGCTTTTTAAAAATTTGGTGCTGGGGATGGAACCCACGGCCTTGTATGTGTTGGCCTGTGTTCTGAGGCTCAGCTCCATCCCCAGACCTGACCTTGGGCTTCGCGTTGAGTTGGGGAGCCATGGAGGGGTGCGGAGCTGGAAAGCAACATGACTCTTTCATGTCTTAGCACCAGAGCAGAGAGAGCCGTTGAGAGGCTCTGCTGGCCCCGACACTGCTGCACAGTCCTGGAGAAGGGAAAGGCCACTCCCAGAGCTAGGAAGGGTTCGTTCTCTCCAGACTAAAACCAAGCAAGGGGCAGGGGTCAGAGGTGTGACAGGAGGGTCAGAGGTGTGACGCTGCTTTTGGAAGACAGCACGGTTTTCTTTTCCTATCGATGGCTTCTCGTATCCTCAGGGTCCACTCCCGAGTCTAGCGCTGGATTAGGAGACCTTGTTTCCAGTTTGGGTCTTGACTTTGACCTTGTAATATCCTCGGGCTGGTTACTTCATCTTTCTGGTTACTTAGTTTCCTCCATGGAGAGAATAATTGTTAGTTACATTATGGAATTAGGATGTCAATTAATAATGTGGTAATAGCCCGATGACCATCGAGAACTCTGAGGGACTTTGAAAGAAGCATGACATGGACTTGGTAGTGACATTGGTGTCACTGTTATAAGAAACACATGGTCTTTTACCACGGAAAGCAGTTCACGGACAGGAAAAGCTGTGGGCGACCGGGAGGAGACTGGGGCGAAGTTGGAGAAAGATGAGTGGCGAGGAAAATGACATTTAGGTTCAGGAAGTTTGACGTTTGGGAACAGGGATTTTGTAATGCTGCAAAATGCGTGTGAAGGGGTGGGCCCCTCAGCTGGGGGAGGAGGGATGAGAGTGTAAAGTTAGTCACTTACTGGACCCAGAATCCGGGATACTCAGTTAGTAACTGACTCCAATATTCCAATATACTCCAATACTCCATTATATATATATATATATATATATATATATATATATATATATATATATATATATGGAGAAACAAGGGGACTATCAAAATAAGACAGCTAGAGGCATATATATATATATATGTGATTTTTTTTTACCTTTATTTAATTTATTTATCATTGGTGCTGAGGATGGAACCCAGGGCCTCACAGGTGCTAGGCGAGCGCTCTACCACTGAGCCACAACCCCAGCCCCCACTTTATATATTCTGTGCTTCTGAGCAGCATGTTGAGAAGGCCAGAAGGCCGATCTCTAACCAGGTTCGATTTTAGGTATAATGACATATGTGCTATCATCTATTCTCCTTCTTACACATTAATTAGTCAAACAGTGCCTTGAAATGTCATCTACTGCGGCATCTCTTTGGGTGAAGAAGGAGGTGAACCAAGATGGATCTTTCTGGAAGACTCAGGATGACGGTGTCCCCACCGATTAAGGGGCGGGCACATTAGAGGTGGCCTCTCCATGGGTCGGGGTTCTTGCTGGGACAGGCCCTGTGACTGCCGTGTGTATACACCCAGCAGGTAGGTGTTGACAGTCAGCTGTGCTGGGTGCTGCGGATGAGTAAGACCAGCCAGGACCAGGAAACTTATAATCTAACAAGGAAATAACTATAAAATCAGGTAGTTGTGACCTGTTTTAGGAGCAGTGACGAAGGCGCTGGGAAGGTCAAGGGGCAGGGGTCCCTCCTGGCTGGGAGGTGAGGGGTTCTTTGTGGAAGAGCTGACGTCGGAGCAGGGGCAGCAGGGCGTTAAGCCTAGGGACCCACAAAGCCAGGTGGTGGTTGGTGGGGTCAGAGAGGCCTCAGGCCAGGCAGGAGTTCATTAGGTGCAGAGGGGACACAGGAGGACATTGCAGGTCAAGAGCCAGCCCCAAAGTCAGCACGGAGGTGTCACAGAGGGACCCCTGGGTAGACCCTGCAAGGCGGCTTCAGGAGAGAACCGGGGCAGGTTTTAGACTTGAAGCTCAGGCGTGGGTTTGCCGGCAGTGAAAGATCCTAAAGACTTCTGAGCAGAGGGGTGACATCTGCAAAAGGGCCCCCAACCTGGTAGTGATGGACAGGAGGAATGAAGGGCAGAGGAAACCAGAAACAGGGAGACTGTCCCAATAAGACAGCTAGAGGCCGGGGCCAGGACCCAGGGGGCTGTTCCACGGGGGACAGGCAAGGAGGACATTTTAAGGAAAAAACAAAATAAACACAACTTGGGATCACAAACCGTGGGAAGCAATGAACATCAGGACCAGGGAAGGGGAAGGAGGGCAAAGGCGGCTCTCGAAGGCTGAGGCCGCGTAAGCCTGGAAAACCGAGATGCGGCCTCCATGTGGCCAATCGTTAACAGCTTGTGTCGCGGGGCGGTGGGCACCAGCTGGTCCGGCTGTCAGCTGGTAACTTGACCTCTCTGGGCGTGTGCCTGGTGCATGGAAATGTGGCCTTTCCCAGCACCTCGTCTGCTCTGAGCCATCTAATGTCGAGAACGTGACCAGATGTCTGGCTCTTGTGCTTTGATGCCCTGCCACCGGTTGTCCGTGTCAGCGTGGAAGGGAACGTTAGAGGAGCTCGGTGGGGAGTAAAGGTCGTGTAGCTACGTGCTCCTTTCTACCCGAGCTGTAATTACATCCACGATCCGGGGTTCGTGACTCACCTCTGCCCTTATTAACTCCACCCAGTGAGCTGCCTCTTGCACTCAAATATGAAGTCACTGCACTCACTTCACATTTTAATTCTTGGCAGAGCTTTAAAGACTTTTTTTTTTTTTTTTTTTTTTAAGGATCTGAGAGTTTGGATACCTAACCCTCAGCAGAGCCATGGAGGACTCCTAGGGAGACTTGTCCCTGCCAATCGTTAGCAGTCTTGTCGCCGAGCAGCGCAGGTGAGCTCGTCCACCTGGGCCAGCTGTCCCCAGGCAGCGAGTGCCTTGGACACAACGAACTCCAACCCCAGGTCAAAATGCAGAGCAGAGACTGGGCTCTTAATCTAAGTTGATTGAAACGCCTGGCCAGAGGGGAGAAGCAAAGCAGAAGAACCAGGCCCAGGACGAGGCTATCAATCAGAAGAGGCTGAGAGCTTGTCCTGTGGTCAGCGCACATAACGTTTCCACAGGGAATGGTGACGTGCTGCGGAAATGTTTACTGAGTAGTCACTGTGGTGGGGAGGTTGTTTTTGGAAGAGGGCTCCCGCTCTTGAAGGTTGACATACAGTAGTTTCTAAGATAATTGAAAGGATTAGCCGGTGAGTACTTGGAACCATCTGTTGGTGTGGGGGGCAGCCTATCCTTGGTGATAATGCTTGAGTATTTTTTTCCTCCGAACAACTGTGGTTTTTAAAGTACTCTCAACCATCAAATACTAGAGACATAAAATAATGGTTCTCATTAACTTTAAGATTCACTTAGATCAGGCTACAGGTATGGATCAGGGGGTATAGCACTTGCCAAGCAAGGGTGAGGCCCTGGGTTCCATCCCCAGCACCAAAAAAGAGAAGAAGAAGGAGGAGGAGGAGAAGGAGGAGGAGGAGCAGGGAAGAGGAGGAGGAGGGGGAGAGGAGGAAGAGGAGGAGGAGGAGGAGAAGAGGAGGAGGAGGGAAGGAGGAGGAGGAGGGGTGAGGAGGAAGAGGAGGAGGAGGAGGGAGGAGGAGGCGGAGGGAGGAGGAGGAGGAGGAGGAGGAGAAATGTTCAATGAGACTATCACACATCAATCCAGCAAGCAAATTTTAAGAGATTTTCTAGGTAAATTGTAAAACTCATCATGTTTACATGGTCTGGAGACATTTTTATTGTTTATTTAGATTCCAGTTTTCCAAGTATTGATCCAAACTGCCCATAACTTCCCCTGAACTCTCCTTACCTAAACATAAAATAATTCCCCTACACTCCAGTAGTCTTTTTCTCCTCTTTCACTTACTCCAATCTTTCCAGTTAAATCTTATTACCTCTGTCCTTTCTCCTGAACCTGGACACCAGCCCAAGGCTGCTCTGAAGTTAATGATTGAAATCTGAGTAGACATCATTCACAGCTGCTTGGAAGCACCCTTGGGTCACACATTTGTTTCCAGTTCTGAGACAACAGCACAGCACAGCTTCCCATCTCCAGCCTCACCTGTCCACCAGGAATCCCTTCCCAGGTCCCTGCTGGTAAACTCTGCCCCTCCCTCTGTTGGTCAGGGTCCCTTCATCCTGTCTCGGGTTGCTGTTCAACCAGAGCCTTCTTTAGGAATACACAGTTTTCTGCTAAAAGAGATTGCTTTATTTTTCTCTAAGGCCTGTTTCAAACAGATTTATCTAAGCATAGTTCTTTTTCTCACCCAGATTCTTATGATTCATTCAAAAGAAATTTCAGAGCCCAGTCTGGCTTTTAAACAAACATTTCTAACAATTTGACCTATTTTAGTATCACCGTAAGGTTATTCCAGGCCAGTGAATAAGAATATGTTCACCAACAGCAGAGCCTGCAGTTGCTGATTCCTGAAAGACAACTCAAGATTTTTCAAGATTTTAAGTTTTTCTTCAGTGATTCACGATCAGTTTTGCAATTGGAAAGCAGTTTATGAGTCATGCAGTTTATGAATCTGTTGTCACTTCCTTAGAAAAGGGCTCCTTTTCCTTATGGCTCTCAAAGTTTAATTCACTTATCTGAGAACAGCCATTTAACCTCATTTCTCCAAGAAAGAGGACGTTCTCTATCGTTTCACCTTTACTCTCAGGTAGGAAGGTCTAGGCCCTGGTCATGTCGATTCCACGAGCCTCCTCTGCCCAGGCTTATCATTCACAGTAGAATGGACAGTTGTATTGAAAAAAAGAATCCTATAAGGATACCAGTCTTCTTTCCAAGTTCTGAGTATGAATTTGTTTTCAGGACCTTGTTTCTCACTCCCAGGGCCACAGACTCTGCCTCCCGTCCTGCCCTGGGTGGGTGATTCCACCTCTCCCGCGGCCAAGAGGCGCTTGCACTGCCACTCCCCAGGACAGAGCAAAACAGAGCCCCCTCAGCTGTTCAGAAGATAAACACTTACATGGACACGGACTTTGAGAAGAGAAAAGAGGCCTTCTTTCAGGCCCAGACAGATCATTTACAGTGTTTTTGGACTCCTTTTTTGATCAGGAAATTAGATCAACATCCTTATAGGGAAAAGTTCATGCGGGTCACAGGTGGGGCCTTCAGTTAAAGTGCCTACTTCTTCGTCCATATTAGGGAACAGGAACTGCCTGAAAGGCATTGATTTTTCATTCTGTGTCATTCAACCATAAATGACTCAGTTCTGATATTATTTACCGAGCTCCTGCTGAACTCATAGGAGAGGCCTCTGTGGGGCACTCATGATTCCAGTCTTAACCCAGTCCCCGTGGGGCGGGAGGCCAGCCAGGCACCAGGGGGGCTCTCTCTAAGGCCACGTGGATTTAATAACTGACTCACATCCCAGGGACTTCAGCCTCCTGCATGCCTCATTTCTAAATGAATTTAGATGTGACCTAAGTGATTTTACTGTCACCTGGTAAAGCTGATTAAAGATAAAGGGGATTTTAAAAAGTCACACTTGGAACCACATGGGCTTAGGGAAACTAATTAGTAGCAGCAATAACATTTACTTTTAAACCTTTTTTTTTTCTTGTTGTTGTTAATTTTGAAGTACTAGGGATTGAACCCCGGGGTGTTCTACCACTGAGCTACATTCCCAGGCCCCCCCCCCTTTTTTTTCAGTGTTGAGATAGGGTCTGTCTGAGCTGTCCAAGCTGGCCTGTGCGATCCTCCTGCCCCAAACTCTGGAGTGCCACTGTGCTCGGCCAGTTTTTTTTTTTAAAAATATTTATTTATTTTTGTAGTTGTATACACATAGCATGTGTTTATTTTTTTCATTTTTATGCAAATAATAAAAATTAGTGCTCAGGATGGAGCCCAGGGCCTCACACATGCTAGGCAAGTGCTCTGCCCCTGAGCCAGAGCCCCAGCCCCTGCCTGGCCAGCTTTTTAAACGCTCCAATGGTCTAGCATCCTGAATGCTGTGAGATCTTATTATTGTTTTCTAACTAGACTTCATTTTTTGGAGCCATCTTAGGTTCACAACAAAGTTGAATGGAAAGTATGGAGAGTTCCCATGAGCCCCCTCCCCCACACAGGCATAACCTCTGTCCGTGTCCCCAGCCACTATGGTCCCTTTATCACCATCCATGGTCTTGCGCCCACACATCATTAGCACCCATGGTCCACGGTTTACATTAGGGATCATTATTGGTGTTATATGTTCTGTGAATTTTGACCAATGTAAAAATTGGTTTTATACACAATAGTTGAACTGCCCTAAGAACCTTCTGTGCTCTGCCTGTTCAAAGATATAATATTTTTAGTTTCAAATTTAATGATATAAACTAAAATTAAAAGTTAACATCCAAAAGCTTTAAATAAAAATCTAAATGTTCAACTTAAAATTAATGGTTGTTAAAAAATCAGTCATGTTTTAAACTATAAAATATAAAATTAACTATCACCATTAATATTAAGAATTAATAAATTCAGAACACACTTGAAATTTATCTTTGCAGTAGCCATGAAAATTATTGGTCAAATGCATCAAACAGTCAAAGTGTACAAGAAGCTACTAGCCAAGTGATAGGAGGAACTCTATTGCCTGTATCCGGATATCATGACCTTAGCTTATTTATTGTGTATAAAAATTAAGCAAATAAACAAGAACAAAGGACAGCAGATCTCTTTAAAAACCTACAAATATTAGAAAAATAAATAGCACATTTCTAAATAAGTCATGAGTCAATGAAGAAATCAATGAAGATCAGACAATATTTTGAACCGAATGAAAATAAAAACACGATGTAACAAATTTGCGACCAGGCGGTTAGAGAAGTGCTTACAGAGAAGCTTATGTCAGCTAATACATCTTTTAGGAAAAAAAGGAAGGATCTAGAATTCCTTCCTAGACCCAAGCTTCTGTATTCAACGGCTGAAAAAGTAAAAGAAAATTAAACCCAAGTAAAGAGAAGAGTGAAAACTAACAGAATAGAAAATAGCAAAACCACGGAGAAAGTTGGAAGTGATAGTTCTTTGAAAAGATCTGTAAGCCCCTGGTCAGAGAAACAGGATGGAAAGCAGGAATCACAATATCCAGAAGGAAGGCTTCTCACCGTGCATCCTACAGGGGGAAAAGGATGGTGGAGAGAGATTCTGAATAAACTGATACCAATGAATTTCAAAACCCAAGTGAAATGGAGAAACTCTTTGAAAGATACAAACTATCGAACTGACTTGAGAAAAGTAGAAAATCTGAATAGCCTTTATCTACGAAAGAAATTACATGGGTAATTTAAAAATTTCTCACTGGAGAAAGCTATGGTTTGAACGCTGTTCCCTGCAAGGCTCAAGTTGAAATTTCAGTTGCCACTGGGACTTTACTGGGATGGGACTTTGAAGAGGGGCTTGGTCACAGGGCTCTGTCCTCCTGAATGGACTAATGCCACCAGGGCAGGGGTGGGTGTGCCCTCGTCCCCTCTCTCACCCTCTCTTTGATGCCTTCTGCCACGTTGTGACACAGCAAGAGGGCCACTGCTAGGTGACAGCTCTTGATCTTGGACTTCTGGATCTTTAGGACTATCAGTAAGTTTCCATTCCTTAGACATGATTTTGTCTGTGTTTATTTTGGCTGCACAAAATAAACAGTGACAGAAAATCTGCTAAATGTTCAAGGGGGACATAGCTCAGTGGTAGAGCGCTTGCCCAGCGTACATGAGGCCCTGGGTTCGATCAGTAGCACCACCAAAATACCAAACATTTAAGAAAGAAAGAAGACACATCCTGGTAAGGTGGCTCACGCCTATAATCCCAGCTACTTGGGAGGCTGAGGCCAGAGAATCACAAACTTGAGGCCAGCTTCAGAAATTTAGCAAGGCCCCCGAGCTACTGAGTGAAACCGTGTCTTACAAAACCAAAGGGGCTTGGGATGTAGCTTAGTGGTAAGGCACCACTGGGTTCAATCCTCAGTTTCAAATAAATAAGGAAAAAGAAAAAAAAAAAGAAAAGAAAAACACCAGTGCTCAATGAGTTTTCAGAATATAGGAGAGGTAACACTTTCCAACTCATTTTATGAGGCCTGTGTTAACCCTGATACCTAAACCAGAAAAATTATAAGAAAATTACAATATAGAAAATCATTATCATAGATGCAAAATCCAGAACAGCATATTAGCAGATCAATTCTATAACATAAAAAGAGGATAGTATCAAGTGAGGCAATGCAGGAATTCAAAATTGGTGAAATTTTCAAAATCAATTAATGTAACTGACATTAGGAGTTAAGGAGAAAAATTGTATGATATCTGTGCTGATACCTCGAAGACAACCTGTCTGGGGCTGAGATTTATTGCAGTGAATGGACATAAAGCAAAATTAGCCACAGGACAATGTGCATAGAGTGAGGCTTGGAGGAGAGTAGGCAGAAGCTTTTAAAATGCCTCTCTCTGTGCTTAATAGGAATGGGTTGTGGCAACATGTGATAAATACTGTCTACCAGAACATTAAAAACCCAGAGCCCAGGGTTGTCACTGGGGGTTAGGCAACTCCACATGACACACTCATTTCCAAGCTCCCGGAAGGAAAGTAGGTGTTCAGCATCAACCACATTATTTGTACAGACAATTTGGTTGTGGTATGTGCTAAACCCTTGCACTTCTTGGAATGGTGGGGACCAGAAGCCAGCGAAAGGCCAACCTTGCAAACAGGCCCTCCAAAGTATAGCATTCTTAGCCCTGTTAGGTTCAGACTTTTCTGCACAATATCTCAATAGATGTGCCCTGTATGCAATCCTGTGCCCCCCCCCACCAAAAGAAAAGAACTTTTGACAAAATTTAATACTCATTCATAAACTCTCAACAAACTGGTATAAAAGGAAACCACCTCAAACTAAGGAAAGACATCTCAAAACACTTACAGCTAACATGTCCTTCATGATGAACCACTGACTGACTGTAGCCTGAGAATGGGATTAAGACAAGGATGTGCACTCTCACCTTTCCTACTCAGTGTTGTACTGGAGATCTTAGCCCATGCAATAAAATAAGAAAAATAAATAAGTGGTATATGTATTAGAAAAATGTTAAATGATTTTTATTCTTGGGCAACATGATCTTAAACATAGAAAGGAATATTCCTAAGGAATATACAAAACAATGTTATTAGATGTAAAGAGTTAGTAGGTTTGCAGGATTCAAGGTCAACTAGCAATGAACAACTGAAAATACAATAAAAATGTATAATAGTTTCAATGGTCACAAAACACTCAAGAATAATCTTAACAAATATGTATAAAACTTGCATGCAAAAAAACTGAAAAAGGTGCTGAAAGAAATTTTTAAATTTATAAACAAATAGACTATGTTCATGGACAGGAAGACTTGAGGGTTTTTTTTTTTTTTTTTATACTTGTTTTTTAGTTGTAGTTGAACACAATACCTTTATTTTATGTATTTATTTTTTATGTGGTGAGGACCGAACCCAGGACCTCACACATGCTGGGTGAGTGCTCCACTGATGAGCCATAGCCCAGCCCAAGACTTGAGTTTTTTAAAAATGTCAATTATCTCCAAATTTATTTGCATATTCAATGCAATCCCAACCAAAATTCCAGCAGGCTTTTTGTAAAAATTTAAATTTCATATGGAAATGCAAAGAGCTTATAAAAGTCACAATGATTTTGAAAATGAAGAATATTGGTTGAAAGAGCAACATCACCTAATTTCAGAATTTAATATTCAGCTTTGGTAATTAAAAGAGTGCAGTATTTGTATGAAAATAGACAAATAGATCAATAGAAGAGTGTAGAAAGTCGTGAAAACAAACCCACAAACATATGTGGTCAATTATTGTTTGACAAAGTGGCCAGGATATTTCAACTGAGGGAAAGAGGATCTTTTTAACAAATTGTGTAGGAAAAACTGGGTATCCACATGGAAAATAGGAACCTTTGTGATTATCTCCCATCCAATACAAAATTAACTTGAAATGAATCATATTTCATTAATGTAAAAGTTGTAGATGAATATTTAAGATAAAAATCTTGGTACCTTGGGATCAGGGAAGATTTCTCACCCAGGATACAGAAAACATTTAAAAATTGGAAAACAAATCTCAGAGTTAAAAACTTGCCTTTGGTAAAACACTATTATGAAAACGAAAGTCATAGACTAGGAAACAGTATTTTCAGTATAAAAAGCATGCAGAAGATACTCAACGTCATTAGGCATCAGGGAAATGCAAACTAAAACCACACATACCCACTAGAATTGCTGAAGTTTAAGAATATGACAATATCAAGTGTTGACGAGAATGTGGAGAAACGGGAACTCTCATACGTTGCTGGCGGTAATTGAACATGTTACTACCATGGCCTTTTCTCATAAAGCAACTTTAATCAATTCCTAGGCATTTATCCAAGAGAAATGAAAACACAGGCCCCTATAAAGACTTACACATGCACATTCATAGAGCTCTTATGAATAATAATTTCTAAAGAACTAGAAACAACTGAAATGTCCACCCATAGGCAAATTAATAAATTGCAACATATCCATACAATGAAATATCATTTTGCAACACAAAGGAATAAATTAGTGATTCACGTGGGTGTATTTTAAAATACGGTAAGGAAAAGAAACCAGACACAAAAGAGAAACCGCTATATGATTGCATCTATGTGAAATATTAGGAAAACCAAATTTAATCTAGAAAGCAGATCTCAGGTTGTCTTGGCCAGGGGTGGTTGGTCCAGACATATGGTGAAGGGAGCCAGGGGAGACTTTTAGGGTGACATAAATATTCTAGATCTTAATCAGATGATTGCTACATAAGTTTGCAGTTTTAACTACAGTGGTTAAAACTCATCACAGTGTATGCCTAGAGAATCTAAACGTTTTATATTACGCAAATTAAACCTCAATAAAGTTGAATTTAAGTCCTCAGAACGTTTTTCAATTTGTGAAACTGAAACTCTAGATACATTAAAGAAGGTCCTGTTTCCTCCTCTTGCCAGGGCCAGACAGGGCTGGACAGGGCCGGACGGCTGCCATGCTCCTTTCTATCTATGAGTTTGGCTCCTCTGGGTACCTCAGATAAGCAGAATCATACAGTGCTAGTCCATTTTGTGACGGGTTTGTGTCACTCAGCACAATGTCCTACAGGCTCATCCAAATACCCTTCTTGAGGGGCCACACTGTGGTCTTCCTGGGGTGATGGTGGCCTTCCTCCTCACCGCGTTGCCCTGCCTCTCCCTCCTCCTTCCCAGTCTCGGTATTGATGTCACCCTTTGGGACGCTGGCCCTCACTCCTGTCATTTTCTGGTCTCGCCATCTATTCTGTTTTAATGATTCCCATCTCGCACTGGGAGCCTCTGCTCCTTCGCCCGGGGTTTAAAATTGGCTGTGGAACAAGGAAGTCCATGGGCCGGGAAGAAAGCGTGTTGGAAGGAGGATTCCTGTCGGCCAGGGAAACAAGTCCTTTCACCAGGGGCAGAGAGAAGGTCCCGGTCCATGGGAGGAGGCGAAGACGCTGCCTGGGGCCTTGTTTATACACTGAGCCCTGCTTCGTGGGCCCAGTTGATCTACCTCTGCAGACACACCTCCAGATCACAGCTTGACACGCAGCTGAGACACCTGCTCCAAACCCTCCAGTGCCCAATTGTCTCGGGCAGACAGATTTCACAACAGGTAATTATAGTCTGTGCTGACCGGACAGGGGCACCTGCTCCATTAATTTTTTAAGTCAGTGATTATCAAGATGGAATCTGTTGTTATTTCAATGTTTATCAATGGCCCATAATGCGCCAAACACTATCTTGATCACCAAATAAAGAAGCTGTACGGAAAAACAAGATGGCCCCGGTTACTTGGAGCTAGACCCGCGTCCCATGAGCATAGTGTGGGTAAGTACAGGGAATGTGTGTTTAGGAGACGTAATCTAAACTACCTGTAGGAGGAAGAAGCAGTCTGAGGAGTTCATTACAGCCTGGAAGGAGAGCTGTACATCACGGCAACCAAGTGAAGCAGGATGCTGGAGGTTCCCTGGGGGGATGCTGGGGACAAATTATAATGCCATGACATGAAATGAATCCCAGGTGAATGAAAGGACAGATTTAGCTAATCCTTTCTTTGTCTTCCAGGTCCTCAGGACAAAAACCTAAAAGCCTTTGCATTTAAAATGTAAGTCTTCCCCCCCACCCCCTCCCCCCAAGTCCCCAACCAGAAAGGTTCTTAAGTTGTATAGCACATCTTCTTGGTTTTGGTTTCCTGCATCAGACCCCTAAACTAGAAGGGTGTCGTTGATGAATAAATGATTACTTGGCCCAGTGATGATGACCTATTTTGTTCAAGGTCAAATCAGAAAAAAAAAAAAAAGAAAAATGTTTTTAGGATATTTTTTCCCCATTTAAAACCAAAATGGGGGAAAATCAAATCAAAATGGATTTGAGACTTATGGAAAATATGTGGACTTTGCATTTTAAAATCATGTTTTCAATTCAGTAATAAAATGTCATTGAGAAACATGGAATTACATTGTTCATATCTGGACAAAGCTGGCATGTAGTCAAATGGAAGGTTTTTAAAAAGTCTTTTATCTGGAGTTAGATCTTGGCCTGGGTAATGACCAGAACTGGCCAATGTTCCTTCCTTCCTTCCTTGTCTCTTTCTTTCAATTGAACCCAGGGGTGCTTAACCACTGAGTCACATTCCCAGCCCCTTTTATATTTTATTTAGAGATAGGGCCTCCCTGAGTTTCTCAGGCTGGCTTTGAACTTGTGATCCTCCTGCCTCAGTCTCCCGAGCAGCTGGGATTACAGGCGTGGGCCGCTGAGCCCAACCAGAACTGGCCTCTGTTTTCTACATTGGTCATGCGGCCCTTGGTGGCTCAGGCTTTTGGCTCTGACCATTGCTAGTGAGAGATACCCCATACCTCCCTTGTGCCTTCTGTCCCAACAGCAGAACAGCCCCAAATAGGACAGCTAATGACTGATACAATATGTAATAATACTTTAGCTGTATTATCTGGAACACACGTGACCATAATGGGTACACCCAATACATGCACATAAGAATGAAGAGCACGCTGTAATTAGGGGGATTGTTACATTATTTGTAATTAAGTGTTTAAGTGCCCGTCATGTGCCTGGCATACTGCAAGAAGATGGGCAAAGGAGGAAGCAGTAAGTAACATGTGTTGCTGAAGAGGGGCAGAAATGGCGACCCGTACCCTGCAGATGGGCTTGCAAGATGGCGCAACTGCTTGGCCAACAGTGTGGCAACTTCAGAGGGTAAACATGGAGTCACCAGAAATTCCACAGGGTGACATTGCCCAAAAGAAATGGAAGTGTGTGTCCACAGAAAAGCTTGCATAGAAATAGCCCAGAAAAGTGGAAACCACCCAAAAGTCCAGCTGATGGATAGATAAGTAAAATGCACTGTGTCCACAGTGAAGGGTTATTCGGCAACAGCAACTAGGGATAAAATATAAGTACCGGTATATGCTTTGCTACGGACTGAAGATTTGGGTTCTTTCCAAATTCATATGTTGAAACCTAGTCTCCAGGGCATGTATGACATGGCGGGTATTTTGGAGATGACTGAGGAGTAAGGGTGTCTCATGAATGGAATTGATGCCCTTATGAGAAACCTCAGAGACCCCCCCCCCACACAAGAAGGTACCTTCTGTGAAACGGTGAGCGGACCCCCACTGCACACAGAATCTGCCGACACCTTGATTTTGGACTTTCAGCCTCCAGAACTAGGAGGAATAAATTTCTGTTGTTTAGAAGCCACCCAGCCTAAGGTATTCGTCATAGCAGCTCAGGTGGACTAAGACCCGCTACGAAACAGACCAACCTTGCAAACAGGGCAAGTGTAAGAAGCCAATCACAAAAGACTCTCTTGTGACTCCATTTATATGAAATATCAGAACAAGCAAATCTACTGAGATGGAACACAGGCTCACGGCTGCCTGAGAGAGCCTGAGCCGGAAACGACTGGCGGCCTGCATTTCGTTTTTAGTGTGGTGAAGAATGTTCCAAAGTTGACTGTGGCCATGGGGGCCCAACTCTGTGACCTACCAAAAGCCTTTGAATTCTGTGCTTTAGGAGAACTGCATGGGCATGCGACTCGTGTCTTAATAAAGCTGGTGTGAAAGAAATCAGAACATTTTTTTAAAGGAGTAGATGAAATAGCTGAGATCCCTCTCCTCTCAGAGCTCACGGGGACTAGCAAGAGCAAAGCCAGGGAACGGTGAGCAGAGTCTTTGGCACACTGAAAGGATCCCTTTCCGGTAGCATTGTCTGGCTAGTAAAAGGACCTTTCAGGAAGGAATGTTCAATAAAGATGTGGGTCCACACGGAAGGGCTCAGCAGATGTCAAAGGATCTGCATCATGCAGTGTAAATTATTATTATTTGAGGGGACAAGTACTGGGGATTTAATCCAGGGGCAATTTACCATTGAGCTCCATCCCCAGCTCTTATTATTTTTTATATGGAGACAGGGTCTCTCTTAGTTGCTGTGGTCCTCGCTAAGTTGCTAAGGCTGGCCTTGGATTTGGGATCCTCCTGCCTTAGCCTCCCAAGTCGCTGAGATTACAGGCCCATAGAGTAAAGTATTAACAAAATTGTATGTAAAAGTTCCCATATTTTTTGAAATTAAAAGGTTTGATTTCAAGTGTTTGAGAATTAATAATAAAGAGGTTACATATTGGCACTTGAGTTGGTAGAAAATGTATTTAAATGGGACTCAAACGAAGAAGACTGTCCTGGCCTCCGCGCAAAGATGCCCTGAACGCATTCCATATAGTTCAAATAGCGAGAAAAGGGTTTTCTGCTTTGTTTTTTGTGGTCCTGGGGACTGAACTTAAGTCAAGTCCTGCGGCTGGTGTCCATCGACAGGTGAATGGGTAAAGATAATGTGGCAATATTCACAATGGAGTTCTATTCAGTTATGAAGAATAACGAAACTCTGTCCCTTGCAGAGAAGTGGATGGAACAGGAGGCCACCGTGATCAGTGAAGTAGGCGAGACCCAGAAGGTCACAAGTCATACGATTTCTGCTGTCTGTGGAAGGTAGAGAGGGAAAGGGGGGGAAAGGGGACGCATGGGGCTAGAAGGGAGCCGGCCGGGGTCCGGGAGGCGACGAGGGGGAGGGCAAGGAGAGGTCCCGGGCGGAGGCCCATCCGAGGGGTTATGTAGGCTGGGAACAGGCCACAGTGCCGCCCCCTGTTCTGTAGGATTGTTAGGTACCAATAACCAATCAATCAATAAATACCAGAAGAGATGCCGTAGAGCAGCAAACCAGACATTCAGCATGACAAGTTGGACGAAGGACGGGAGAGTAAGTGTGAGGAAGTGGAAAGGGGAGCGTTTCGGTAAGACACCATCATGAGACAGAAAGGAAGGCATTCCGTTATCACCAGGAACCAGAAAAAACAAATGCGCACCCCAACCACATCGACAGAGAGGACACAAATGCACAACGCTGAGACCCTAAGACCCAGTCGGGAAACAGAGACGGAAACAGAAACGTAGCAGAGCTCACGGCAGCAAGAGGGCCTTGTGGGCAGCACCAGGACCGGAAACCGACCCATTCCTAGAGCCGCCGCCTTATCAGCACCGACTCAGGAAGAAAGAGTAAGCCCCACTGTCTCTGCAGGCATTAAAAGAACGACACAGAAGATAAAATCTCCCCTCCAGGAAATGTCAAGCGCAGATGACAGTGCAGACAAGCGGCCGAGCTGGGAACCGGACTCCTGCCCAACTCTTCCAGGTAATGGGATGGCAGGACGCGGCTGGGCCTGCCGCATGCAGCTCACGTCCCACCACTCCAGACCAGAAAGCAGATGCTGACCAGCTTTGCTCCTGACCGTAGCTGCGACAAACCAGCAGGAGGTGTGGGGAGGAGGGGAAGGCCAGGAGGGCCTCTTGGGCTTTGCTCACCAGGAGATTCACCAATAGATTCATAACTACGTTGATAGGCTTTATCAATCGAGGAAAGCAAAGTATAAGATTTAACATCTGTCCATGAGTTTAACAAACTTAGACCACAAGGAGAAGAGAATAGCTGTTAACACAATGAAGACAATTTATGTAATGATTTATGTATTTCTTTTTGGTGGTGCTCGGTGTGAACCCAGGGCCTTGCACATGCCAGGCAAGTGCTCTACCACCTACTCACAGCCATAGCCGAAATGGCTTATTTTTATTTATTTGCTTATGGAACTAGGGATTGAGCCCAGGGACGTAGTTGGGATTACAGAGAGCATCCCTGTGCCTGGCTAACACAGATTATTTTTAAAAATTAACAAAACCATGCTGGGGTGTAGCTCAGAGGTAGAGCACGTGTTTAGCATGTGAAAGGCCCCGACACAGCAAAAACTAATTTTTTTTTTTTGGTCCTGGAGATTGAACCCAGGGAAGCTTTGCCATCGCGTTACAGTCCCTGCCCTTTTTATTTTTCATTTTGAGACAGGGTCTTGCTAAGCTACTTAGGGAGGACCTCACTAAGTTGCTGAGGCTGGCTTTGAACTCGCGCTCCTCCTGCCTCAGCCTCCCAAACTGCTGGGATTTCAGGCGTGTGCCACTGCGCCCAGCTAAAATAAATTTTTAAAGCAACAGACTCGATGGTAGAATATTAAAGACATTCTCTTGAAAATGAGGAACAACTGAAAGACGTCCAGTCTTACCACTTTGAGTCCACATGATAACAGAGATGCTAGGCAGCTCAGGAAGACCAGGAAGACCAGAACAAGGGAATTGGAGAGGAAGACGTGAAACCAGTCAGAGACGTATTTGAATGGCTTTCCCAGAAAACCCTCAGGAGGCCTGGGGCCGGGGCTCAGCAGTGCAAGCTCATCATGCCCAGGCCTTGGGTTCCATCCCCAAGGCCCAAACCAAGGGAAACGGAGAACCCTAGGGAACACAGGATAGGTTATGAAGCATTTAGATACGTTGCTGCATACAAAATCAGAGTGCTGAGATCGATCACGTGTCTACGGTGTTGTCGCACCAACAGCGATCTGCGAAAACAGGTAATAAACACAGCGCAGTTTGCAATAGCACTTAGAAAGAAACACTGAAAGGCATCAGGACCTCGACGGGGAGCGTCATACATTTGCCTGACAGACCTTAAAAGAACTGCGCAAACAGTGTCCGGTCATGTTTTTGAAGACGTAACCTCAAAATAAATCAATTGTCTCCCAGCCAACCTACAGGCTCAGTGTTATTTCAGTCCAGACTCCAGTGATTGCTTCTGCTTTGATTTGAATTTGTTGAACTGCATCTTTAATTTGCAGGGTACAAGATAGTGACATAAATAGAATCTCATTTTTACAAGGCAAACATGAACACGTAAACGCCCTGGGGAAATCCAGGTGCCACTCAGTGGGGTTCTTATCGACTTCTAAGCTCCTTCTTGTTGGCAAAATTCAGATCCTTCGGGTGTGGGACTAAGATCCCTACTTCCTTGCTGGCTGGCAGCTGGCAGCGATTCTCAGCACTTAGACTGTCCCCACTGCTGGACCCAGGACACATCCACACCAGCAAGAGTGCACTGAGTGCCCCTCATGCTCCTCATGCTTTGAGTCTCTGACTTCCTTTCCTGGGACCATCTGGAGAAAACTCTCTGCCTTCAAAGGGCCGTGTGGTTAGGCGAAGCCCACCTGAAGATTTTCTTTTATAAGGTCAACGGATTTGGAACCTTCATTATATCTGCAAATCCCCTTCACAGTAGTACCTAGATTAGTGCTGGATCAAATAGCTGGAACAAAGGGTATCTACATCTGGCACCTGGGATTCTATTGTGGGGGGACATCTTAGAATTATGCCAGCCTTGCTGAGATTATGGATTGTGTGCATGCTTGTGTGTATTTTACGATGGCGTTACATGGATTTGGGGTTACCCAGGTGCAGTGGTACACACCTGTAATCGTAGCAACTCAGAAGGCTGAAGCAGGAGGATTGAAAATTCAAAGCCAACCTTAGCAATTTAGGGAGACAAGGCCCTAAGCAACTTAGTGAGACCCTGTCTCAAAATAAAAGGGGCTGAGGATGTGCCTCAGTGGTAAAGTGTCCCTTAGTTCAAATCCCCCGACACCAGAATAGAGTGAACCCTAATGTTCACCTTGGACTTCAGTTAATGAAGTCCATTTGTAACAATGTGTCACACTGATCCAGGATGTTAATGACGAGGGGCGGGGAATTGGGAGGGGGGGGCATCGGGGAAGTCTCTGTACTTTTTTACTCATTTTTTTCTGCAAACCTAAAATTGCTTTAAAAAATAGTCTGGTGGTTAACTACAAAGTAAAACACCTCCGAGTCGGCATACTCTGTCCACGCTGTAAGTGGTGATTGGCACCAAGGGTGCTGCCCGACTCTTTGTCATCAGCATGTACCTGCCATTGCAGAGCTCCCCGGCAGAGTGGCCGCCCCGGGGCTGAGGCTGGGAGATCCAGGCAGTGGAGACAGGATGTGGGTGACTGGGTTGGCTGTGGGCCCCATGCAGGGTGTGTGCCTAATTTTCTTCATGGAACGCAGATGTGCAGAGCTGGCTGGCCGCGGTGTTGCCCTTGCTTTAGTGTGGAGCCAGGGACGGCCTGTGGCCTGGCTGCAGGAAGCTCTATCTGCAACCAGCTCCCACTCCCCCAGCCAGGGTCTTGTTCGCAGACCCCCTCAGCTGGCCCCCTGCTGGCTGCAGACCCCGCCTCCTGCATTCCTGCAGCCTGGATTCTCACAGGATGCCTCTACCACTTTGTGGACCCTTCCTTGGATCCTTTGCAGGATGAGCGGCTCACCCATCACGGGGCTATTGCTTTCAGTAAGACTGCACCAACTTCTGAGTGCCTGAAGACAATAACCCTAGAGAACTTAGAGCTGAATCTCAAGGTGCACGGTGGGTGCATCCACCTCCTTAAAAACCCAGAGCCTTTCTGGCGCCTCTGCGTACCCCGTGGTGAGCTTCGTGTAGATGACGCAGATGGCACAGGTACAGGGCACCCAGAGCATGCTCTAGTGGAGATGTCGGGTAAGGGGCTCATGAGGCTGTGACACCAGTTGTCGGAGGTGAGTAGGGCCATCTTTCGGGGCAGGTGTGTCCTTTCTAGCCTCCGTGCCCACTGCCTTCCTGAATTTGAAACCCAGGTCTGGGAAGATTTTATTCCAGGCCAGAGTCTTTCTGTTTGTGTAACTTGACGTTCTTGGAGTTGCTGTTACCCAGGTTTAGGAACATCAGAAGCAAAGGTGAGGCCAAGTTTCCACCTCTAGCAACACGCAGGACTGTGAGTCTCAAAATACTTGTGGCTTTCCTTTGCCTCAATAACCTCCATAAAGGCGTTTAGCAACTCCTTCTCCAAGCACATGAACAGAGCAGAGGCAGTGGAAGACCTAGGAATCCTTTTTGGAGCACAGTCCACAATCTCTTTCCTGGTATATATCTCGGTGGCAAATTGAGGAATTTAAAGACTGTTAATATGCAATAGTCCTCCTTCACCTGCAGCTCTGATTTCCAAGGTTTTGGTTACCCAAGGTCAACCACGTTCTGAAATGATGAATGGAGATTTTAAAAAATAAACAATTCATAAGTTTCCAGTCACATGTGTCTGAATAGCATGGTGAAATCCTGCTCCATCCTGCATGGACTGTGAGTCATCCCTTTGTCTGGTGCATCCACATGGTATATGCTACCCCCACGGTGGTTACTTAGTAGCCCTTTCAGTTATCAGATTGACTGTCACGATATTGCAGTGCTTGTGTCCAAGTAACTCTTGCTTTACTTAACAAAGTCCCCAAAGTACTACGGTAGTGATGCTGGCAATAAGGATGTGCCAGAGAGAAGCCCTAAACTGCTTCCTTTAAATGAAGGGGTACAATAAGGCATTTTGAGAGAGACTACATTCATATAACTTTTTATTACAGTATATTGACTTAATCATTCTATTTTATTACTAGTTATTGTTGTTAATCTCTTAATATGCCTGACTTATAAAACAAATTTCATTGTATGCATGTGTATTTAGGAAAAACAGGGTACACGTAAGGTTTGGTGTTATCTAAGGTCTGGGGCATCCACAGGGGGTCTTGGAGTAGGCCCCTGAGGATAAGGGGGGACCTCTGTATAACAGTCCGTCCCAATACCCTCATCTTGTTTTTATTTGGATATTCCCGATCTTGCAGGTCATGTATGGCCAGAAATATTTCCCAATCCCAGAGTTTTCCTGAGATCTCTGTTTTCCATGGCTGGGTCAACGTAACCTCTACAGTCTGATTACTCAGATTCTTCTTGTGTACCCTCAGGGTTCTGGAATGTGAAATTCCCTTGTTATTCGCCCTAAAAACACAATGTTGAAACATTTCACTACCATCAAGTACACCCCACCGTGAAGCGGGGCGGGACTTTCTGATATTGTTGCAGAGTTGACTAAAACATACAAATTCCAATTCCTTGGAGAGCGGGTTGTGTTGAAATCTTCACAGAAGGTCAGGGGTCTCTCCTCCCTCCCCGAGCGAGAAGCAGAGCTGCGGGCAGTGTTGCTGGCCTTTCGCGGTGTTTATTCTGGCAGTCACTCCGGAAAATGCCTCCTGTGGCTCCCCAGAGCCTGGGGGGGGGGGCCGTGCGGCCCATGACGGAATGAAAACAAGCCGATGCTTTGCCCTGTTTACAGGATTCATAAAAACAGTCTTTCTTAGAGCTTCCAGACGGACCTGAGGGATTTGAAGGGAACTTGAAAGGCGAGGAAGTCAGAGTACAGAGCAAGACCTCAAAAAAATATTTAACCAACTTTATAACCGGTGGAGATGGTGGAGATTTTATGGACATCAAGTGCGCGGAACCCAGGGGCTGGGAGTGGACTGAGGCGTGTGTTTGTTTTCACCAGTTCTGGGGTGAGGTCATTCCCTGAGGACCCAGAGCTGCTCCTTCCTCTCCCACTCCCCGGAGGGCACGGTCTGTGCCTGTGCTGCCGTCTGGGTCCAGCAGGCAGGAACGCCCCTGGTCATATCCCAGGGCCACCACAGATGGGTGTCCGTGAACCACTGGGTGGCTTCAGCCTGGAGGGGTGACTCTAGGCACTGGCTCCCGGAGCACTGGTCAGGGAGGACAGGGCTGTCCTGCAGCAGCGGCTGCTCCACGGGTGACGTCTGCATCCCTTTGCCTCCTTCTCCAAATCACCCACACCCTCAACCCCCCTCGCCTCCCCCTCGGCCACCAGGATCCCGTGTGCGTAGGTCAAGGACAATCAATGACCAATCAGAGGCTTCCTGGGGATTCCTCCGGCTGGGTCAAGAGAGAAGAGTCACATTGCTCTTGGAATTGTTAGGATGGGGCCCTGGGTGGTGCTGGTCCTCTGGGGGGACACAGGATCTGCAGGAAGATAACCTTAGGAAGCCCCTAGCCCAGGCAGCCTGGCTGAGGCCATTGCACTGCCCCAGTGAGGGACACTGGGGGCAGAGCAAAGTCTGCGTGTTCCTGGTGAAACTCCAACCCTGCCTCTCGGGCAGTGCGCTCTCCTGGCCACCCTTAGCCCTTCTGCCCTAAGCTGGTTTGCATCTTGACAGTGGAAAGAGTCCTAAAACTGCAGGAAAACAAGAGGGAACTCTCCTGTGTGCTCTGGGAGACGAGGTCAGACTTTAGTGCTCCTCAGAACTGTCTGAAACTTGAAAGTGCACATCCTCAGTGTGTGTACAGGTCTGCCCCTTCTGGTGTTTCATTTATTTTCCGTATTCACGTTCTCTCCCCAGTGCGAAATTCTTTCTTAAAGCACTGTGACAATATCACAAAGACGAGAGCTGGCACTTACTGAGTGTTGATTAGGTGCCAGGTACTCCCTCAAGAATGTCAACTCTTCATCTTCACCAAAAGCTGTCAGGGGTATAAAATCCAGCCCCCTTTCACGGATGAGGAAGCGGAGACGCAGAAGAGCTAGAGGTTTCCCTCCAGCTGCACAAATTATACCTAGCGGAGAGAGAGGACTGAAGTCCAAGCACTCCAACCTTAATGTAGAAATGTGTGTGCGTGTTGGAAAAAAAATGACTTTATTTAGTTATGTCAATCTTGTTGATAACCCAATTATCTATTCTGAATTTTTTAAAATAAGTTTTGCTACTGAGGGGTCCAGGACACACCATCTCAAAATACACCTCATGGGTGTGTAGATTATTTTGAGCAGAAGCCACGTGAAAACGTAAACGCAGAGTGTTCCCTCAGAACTCCCCTTATTTGCTGAAAGAGCCTCCAAAAAGAAATGACTGTCCTAAGCCCCCTCCCTGGACTTTCCAACTGGGAAGAGCGTCCTCATCTCGGGAGACAGACCAGAGGACATACCAGTCCCAGACAGACCTTGTCACAACTGTCACGTCTTCTCCCTCCGTCCTCCTGGGGCCCGCTGGTCCCTCCTGGGTCACTGCCGTGTGCACTGACGGACGGCCAAGTCAGCTGAGGGTGCATGAGGTCTCTCCTCCGCCGCACTCCGTCCCGGGGCAAGGGGAAAGTTGGAAATGCCCCCTGAGGTCCTTCCCCCTGGGATTGGGTTGACCTCTCAGGAGGCTCTGACCAGGGGTGGAGCAGCCCTGGAACTCACACCTGCCGTTTCCACTCCAGCTGGACCTTCCCGTGAGTGGTCGGGGAGCACATGGGCACTTTTGGACGCAGAAGCTGGGTGGCAGCTGGGTGGCAGCTGGGTGGCTGTCAGCCCCCAGGAGGGCCTGATGGAGGGAGAGAGCAGGGCGGAGCCCTGGGGCTACTTGCTCAACTCTCCACATTTTTCACTTTTCACTGGTGGTGCTGGGGCCGGGCCTGGGGCCTGCTGCAGGCTGACCTGTGCTCTGACATGTGACCCTCCCCATCTCTGCGTCACTCCCTGACCTCCTGACCTTCTTCTTTTTTTTTTTTTCCTTAAGAACTGGGGACTGAACCCACGGCCTTGCAATGCTAGGCAGGACCCTGAGCCACATCCCCAGTTCTTTTTATTTTATTTTGAGAAAGGGTCTTGCCAAGTTTCTGACCCTGACCTTCAAATCTGTGGTCTTCCTGCCTCGGCCTCCCGAGTAGCTGGGATCCCGGGGAGCACCCCTTCCCCGCACCAGGCCGGCTTTCTACCGTGGTCACTGATAGTGCTCAATACGCCAAATGCAACGTGGTAAAATGCTGTCAAAACACAATCACAGGGCTGGGGATGTGGCTCAAGCGGTAGCACGCTCGTCCAGCATGCGTGCGGCCCAGGTTCAATCCTCAGCACCACATACAAACAAAGATGTTGTGTCTGCCGATAACTAAAAAATAAATAAATAAATATTAAAAAAAAAACAAAAAACACAATCACAAAGAAATTAGTTGCAGGCCGACCCGGCTCTTATTTTGGTTTGCAAATCTGGGTAGCCTCTGCTCCTCAGAGAGAGGGAGGCCTCACTGGGCCAGCGGAGCCTGAGTGGGAACAGAGACAGGACCATGAAGAGAGCTGGTGTTGACTTCAGGCTGCGTTGCTGGGGGGGTGCAAGCAGAGGGATTCCTTCTACACTAACTCGGGAAGGCCAAGAAATTGGCCTGTTTGGGGATCTGTTTCCTTAAGGTTTCCATTGATGGAGTGCCATGGAGCATGAGGGAGCCCATTTTGGTTTGGTCTGGTCCGTGGGACCCAGGCACAGGGGTTCAGTCCAAGGCCCCGGCCTCCCAGAGTGCTGCCGGGACAAGGCTTCACCCCACTTTCTAACCATCCCAATCCCGAGGCAAAGGGAAAGTGGGAGAAGGTTGACAGGGGCCTGGGACATTTCCTGCGATGGTCAGAGGATCTGGTCCCTGGAGGCTGAGCCAAGTGCTAATTTCCTACCTGTTATCATTTCCCTCTTGAGCAACTCGAAAAACCACTGTTCCTCCGTCTTGACCAGAGGGGAATAGGGGAGTCAGAAGTCCTTGACCCCTCATTTCCTGTTCATTGTGAAACACAAAAGCAAACATTGGAGGGAATGCGCAGCTCCAACAATCGGCCCCATTGTGGCAGGAACGGTGGCTTCTTTTCCTTTTTACACAACTCTTTCCGGTGGAGAAGCCCAACAAAGGGAAAGGCTGCTAGGGGCTGCCTCCAGCGCCCTTTGGAAGCCAGACACATTGCCGGGACTTGGGGACAGCGTGAAGGTCCCTCCCAGAGCCAAGGCTGAAGTGTCCTTGGGCTGCTCAGAATCTTCTTCTTTAAAGGAAACTTTGTTAAACTTCATCGGCCCCAGGATTATTCTACAGCTCCAGAGGGGATGGAGGATTTGCCTAAGGTCCTCCCGTGTTCCCGGGGAGTCTGGGCCTCTGCCTGGACGTGGTCCTGAGCCCGCTGGGCAGCCCTGGCAGCCTCTGAGTTTCTGCCCACTGAGAGCCCGGCGGAGAACAGTGTCCTGCTGATCTATGGCAGGGGCTGGGGCCAGAACTTTCCTCTGCAAAGACTGCAGAGAGTGGACAGCAGAGCCCTGCAAGTGTTCGTCCCCCTAGGGAGGTCCAGGGGCTCCGTCAGGACCCAGCCCCTGCGGCCTCAGACTTCACCTCCTCGTTACTGGATTGGAGGTCCCCCAAGACTGGGAAGAGCCAACTCTTCTTTCATTCGCGCAGCAAATGCGTGCCTGGAACCGTGTTCTTCTCAGGAGACGTGTGGACAAGGCCCCGCCGCCTCCAACCTGATGCGTAGTGGATGGGCAGTTACGGCCACCTCCCCTAACGCTGCCAGGGGCCTGGAGACCGTCAAGGGAGAGCTCCTCCGTGGGGCGGACATCTGACCCAGACCAGGGTCAGCCACCATGGAATGGAGGAATGTGTCCCCTGGGCCGGGGAGGCCCCCCTTGACCACCTGGCTCCTCCCAGACGGACTCCCCGGGGTTGTGAATTGCGCTTGGAGACATATATCAAAAAGAAAATAACACGATGCCTTATTTATGTGATCCTTGAGATATTTTTACTCATAACCACAAACCTACCAGAAAGGTACAAGTTCAACACCAAACCCTCTTTTTCCAGAGCCTACAAGGTCCATGGCCAGCCCGCGGCCTCCCTGCAGGCAAGCTTCTGCGCGTGTTTCTGACAAGGACATCCCCACCCCGCCCCGGGTCCTCTGACAACCATCAACCACGGCCCCTTGTGTCCTGAGACCCTCTCGAGTTTTGTCACTTATTCCAACAAAATTCTTTATGGCGAAAGGGCCCCATTCATGGTCACGCATTGGGCAGGGTCGTCACGGCCCCCCTCCCGTCTTTCCTTTATGACCTTGGTGCTCTTGAAGGTACTAGGACAGTTTCATTAAAATAAAATTTTAAAAACCTTCATATAATGGGGCTATGATCTATTTCACTTGAAATTTTAACTTTCCCGACATTGCCTCCCTCTCAAATACTCAGTTAGGAAGTGGTATGTGTTAGGGATTCTAAAAATAGATGCCACCCAGGACACCCACAGGCAGCTGGGTGAACCCCGGCTCTGTGCAGGGTTGCAGCATCTCCCTCCCCAGCCCCATGTCCTCAGCTGTGGCAGGAGCACCCCGAGGTGGTGTCGAGCGCATGTCTCCCACCAGGACACACGTCGCAGGGTTCTGACCCGCCTCGGCACAGGCATCCGCTGGGCGTCCTCCCCGAGGACCGGCTCTTCCCCCTCACGGTCACTGTGTGTCCTGAAGCCCCTCCTCAGCGAGCTCTAAGTGTTCTCTGGACACATCCATCTAGTCTGCTGCTCAGACTGCCCCGCGGTTGGTGACCTCTTCGACCGGCCCTGGCCACCTGCTCCTTTCCTGGCTCCAGCTCACCTGGTCCTTTGCCGTCCCGCCCTGGAATGAGCCTCTCTCACAGGGGCTCTCTCCCAATGGAGAGTGGTCTTTAGCAGCCAAGGTCTGGGGATGAGGAGAGCTCATTGCGGTCGAGCTGCCGCTGCTCCGCGGCCTCCTGGTAGCCAGCCAGAGGGAGCCTGTGGATCCACACACTGATTTCTGTGCCTGCTTTTCTTGGAATCCTTGAGTGCCCACCAGTGCCTTCAATTGCGTCTGATTCCAACGGGCAGGGCTTCCTCTGGTTTATCCTTTCCTTATTTTTCCTTATTTGTATCTCATCTCTCTGACACTGAGAGCCCGGCTCCTGTTACTCCAGCAGACTCACTTCTTCGACCCATTCCCTGTCACTGCACATCTCCCCCCTCCCCTCCCTGAGGACACCCCCCTCACTCTGCTGGGCTCTGACGCCCTGTCCCGGGTCTTTAACGTGCACCGATTGCTCCTGAGCCTGCGTGGGCTCTGAGCCCCCCAACAGCTGGCCCATCTCAGCCGAGCTCTCCTTACGCACTTGGGCTGTGCGTGCCCAGGGCTGGGCTGCCCTCACTCTGCTTGAGGTCTGGCACCCCAGGCCAGAGCTCCCCTGGAGTGGACTCCTCCTCCCTCACTCCGGCTCTGACACTCCCCACAGCCAGGGAGAAGGGAAGAAGGAAAACAAGAGGGAGGGGGACCCAAGGCAGGAGGGGAGGCCCCTGCACCTTCTCACGGCTCCACTGTGGCTTGGAAGCACTGTCACCTGTCCGGATGTCAGATTCTGGGTCTGTGCTGCGGGTGCCCCTGGTGGATGCCCTCCCTGCTGGCCCCCTCTCTTTCCACCCACTGCACCAACTGTCAGTCCCCCCACCCAGATCCAGCAGTCGCCCACCTTGGAACCGGCTCCAAGATGGAAAAACGGGATGGTCCAGTTTGTCAAGATCCAGTTATCAGAAAAAGAATGAAGAGCTTTGACTTCTCCCCGGAGCGCTGAGACCGCAGGCACAGGATGTCAGGTATCTCCCAAGGGATCCCGTGCAATTCCGAGACAGTATCTGGGAGAGGGCAAATGCAGATCTACAGCCTTTTAAGGTTTTGTCCAACTTAAGATATGAGAATTAGCGTTATCGTTTATCTCGTATTCACACGGTTTGATCCTTTAAATTAGTGTAGATATTCATTCCCTCCATATTTCAACATTACTAAAACTAATTGAGAAAGTCAGAAAAATAAAACCAAATTAATACTAAGAATACTTAAAGATCAAACTGTACAAACAGACCCCTAAACTCAAGGGAGACTTGAACTAGCACTGTCTGACACATAAAATAAAATTTTAAAAACCTTCCTGTAACTGGGGCTATGATCTATTTCACTTGAAATTTTAACTTTCCTGACCTTACCTCCCTCTCAAGTATTCAGTTGGGAACTGGTACATTTTAGGGATTATAAAAATAGACACCAGCCCAGGACACCCACAGGCAGCTCTGGGTAAACCCCCAGCTCTGTGCAGGGTTGCAGTGTCTCCATCCCAACCCCACGTCCCAGGCCCTGGGTCCCTGGGTCCCTGGTGGGTGAGCCCCTCTGAGATAAAACATCTCCAACATCAGAGGAGCCTCCTATGGTTATCTGAGGCTGAGTCCCTGTGACAGATGCTACGGTCGGTATCACAGCCAAGTGGCAATGTTGGTGTCTTCATATTTATTCCAAGTAGTAAGTATCCAAACACCACTTCAAAAAAAAAAAAAATCAGCATTGGGCTGGGGCTGTGGCTCAGTGGTTGAGCGTTTGCCTAGCATGTGTGAAGCACTGGGTCCGAGCCTCAGCACCGCCTATAAATAAATGAATAAAATAAAGGCCCATCAATATCTCAAAAATATCTTTTAAAAAATCAGCATTTTACTTAAAACTTTTCAATTTCACAAAATAGCGAAATGAGATCAAACGCAGATCTCTGTAAGCACATTACAGAGCACCTCTCAGGGCCTGCTGGTCCTAGCCCCATTGCTTTTCTCCCCCCAGGCCCCCCCAGGCCCCCCAGGGCTGGCCTGATGCAGGGCCCTGGGTTCTGCAGGTGCAGGGCTCTGCTCCCCTCCCAGGGAAACTTTGCGGGCCTGCAGAACCTCCTGGGGAGTGTGATTGACACCTTCCCCATGGTTCCAGGGTGCAAGGTTTGTCAAAACTGACCTACATGCTTATTGATGTTCAATTTGCCTTTCAATAAAGCTGTTCTTTTAAAAAAAATATATGACAGTGGCCAGGCGCGTGGCACACACCTGTAGTCCCAGGGTCTCGGGAGGCTGAGGCAGGAGGATCGCGAGTTCACAGCCAGCCTCAGCAATGGTGAGGCGCTAAGCAACTCAGTGAGGCCCTGTCTCTCAATAAAATACAAAATAGGGCTGGGATGCGGCTCAGTGGCGAGTGCCCTCTAGTTCTATCCCCGGTCCCCCCAACAATGACAGTGTACAAAGGCCGACACCCGGTATGTGGTTGGTAGACCCAGGTTGCCTGGTTGAGTGTGTCCCCTGGAGTTCATGTGCTGAGACCTTGGCTCTTCCCTGTGCCCAGGGGAAGGGGTCGGGGTCGTGGTGGATTCGTGCCTTTCCTGGGGAGCGTTGAGTTGTCTCAGGAGATGGCTCTCCTTGGTTCCGTTGCCTTCCATTCCCTTCCGGCTTCACCACGTTATGAAGCAGCGTGAAGCCTCGGGAGACTGAGCTATGAAAACTCCTTCCATTATAAATCACCAAGTCTCAACGCTCCTGGGACAGCAACAGAAAATGGACTAAGGCACAGGTCAGACTGGCCTTGGGCCTCTGCTAGGGAATGAGGAGGGCCTGAGCCAGTGATCATTTTACTTATTTAATTTTGGGGTGTGCTCAGGATCAACTCCAGGGTCTGTGCAAGCTAGGCGCCGGCCCCAGTACTCTCCCCAGCCTCCAGCAATTCATTTCCAACTGCCGTGGGTGGCCTCTAGGAGCTGAACTGCCTTAGGTGAATTAACCACCAGTCCCCATTTTGTGTGGATTTAGTGTTTCCGGAAGGAACAGCTTTGCTTCTATCCTCTTAAGTTCAGTTCTGGGGGGCCTGCCAATTAATCTAGCAAGAGATGGATTAATAGGAGATAAGGCACATGATTTTTTAAAAATATTTTTTAGTTGTCAACGGGCCTTTATTTTATTTATTGATAGGTGGTGTTGAGAATCGAACCCAGTGCCTCACATAAGCCAGGCAAGCGCTCTGCCACTGACCCCAGCCTCAGCCCAAGGCACGTAATTTTTATTAGCATTTACATGCACAGGGATCTGCAGAAAACAGTGGAACTCAATGAGACAGACAAGGGGCAGGGAGTTTGGCTGCATGATGATGCATCATGGGGAAGTGGCCAGGAAGCCTGTGGGGGACCGTGGAAGAGAGGGTGTTCGATGCCTGGTGTCACTCTTCACCTCTGGCCAGGGGCGCAGGGACACCCACACAAGGGTATTTCGTGCCTTGCTTCTGGGCAGTGAAGGGGAATACAGAGAGCCCTTCCCGCCTCGGTCAATGCACTCCGCTCAAGTGACCCTCTTGCCAAGGTGGCAGGCTTTGGGGTGGCCCATTCTGCTTCTCCTCCCGGGGAAAGCCACGCGGAGCCGTCTGGGACTCGGCTTCCCACTCCCACTCACCCGACTGTGTTATCGTCACCTTGCAGTGGCCACGAGGCGCGGGGACCTCAGCCAGCCCACCTTGGAGCCGCTGAGGAAGTGTCCCCTCTGGGACTCTGCATTTAAGTCTCTCTGTGTCTTCTCTTTTTTTTTTTTTTTTTTTTTATACCAGGATCAAACCCAGGGGTGCTGAACCACTGAGCCACCCCCAGCCCTTTTTATATCGTATTTAGAGAGAGGGTCTCACTGAGCTGCTTAGGGTCTTGCTATCTTGCTGAGGCTGGCTTTGAACTCGCGATCCTCCTGCCTCACCTCCGGAGCTGCTGGGATTACAGGCGTGGGCCACTGCGCCTGGCTTCTCTGTGCCTTCTGGAGTCTGCATCTCCCCTCTCTTGCCTGGGGCCCTCCCGGGCGCGCCATCAGACTCTGAACCCACTTAAATCATTCTGCCGTCTTTTTCCTCTTGATTCTGTCTTTCTATTGGGTTCTTTTTTTTTTTTCCCCAGAAATTTCGGTCCATAGGCTTTTATGAACGCCAATAACTTATTTTTTCCAATTCCGAATAAACTCTTCTGCTTCATGATATTGCCTATAAAGCGTTCCCGACTTTAAAACCCTTTAAGTGATCCCTGAAAAGAGAGAAAGAAGGAATCTGACTCAAGAGCCCTGAGAGCTGAGGCCACCAGCTGAATGACCCAGATGTGGAGCTGGGAGAGAGTGAAATAAAATAAACCCCTTTCCAAGAAGCTGAGCCTTGGAGGAGGGCACTTGTGGAGAGCCGCGGGCCTGCGGCCATCTCTCCCCTCTGTTTTGGTTGGCCGCAGGCCCTCAGCTTCCCTCCTAACCAAAACAACGGCCGAGATAATGAAGGCCTTTTGCATTTCTCCTTAAAAAAGCTTCGCATCCCGGTTCACGTTGAAACTCTTCCTTTAGGAGGTGTCTTTTAAAAAGCCCGGACTCAGGTCTGAAGACCCCGATGCTGGAGATCGTTTTGAAACCCCCACAGCCGGTGAGCCTCAGGAGCCAAGCCCCGGATTCCCTGAGCCTTCTTTGTTAGAAGGAGGCAGCTCCCGGCCACGGCCGCTCCCAGCGAAGGCCGAGGAAGGCTGCTGGTCTCCCTCCCTTTGGGGGCCACCTGGTCCTCTCTCCTCCTCTTGACCCTCCTCCTCCCCAGAAGCCAGGGGTGTTCTGGCCACGCAACCTTGCGCTGGCACCCGGGGTGGCAGGGAAGGGCGGTGGGTTCTCGGGATCTGTCCCATGGCCCCCGGCACACACTCCTTATCGGGAACATTTGCAGCTGTATCACCCGTAGCCGTGACCGAGCTCAGAGTTGTGTTCATTCTCCACACGCCAGCGTCTTTTTTAATAAGTATTTTAAAGCAGATGGCAGCCTGGGTATCATTTTTTCCCTCAGTGCTTCGGGAGGTACCTAAACAGCCGAGGACCATCCTCGGGCCTCAGAATTGTTCCGTTGTGGTCCTGAAACAATGAACAGAAATCTTTGAACAGTAACTCCAAAGTTCAGAGTGGACCCCAGCCAAGCATCTGGAGGGAGGTTTGAGGCCGCGCTGGCCTGCAGAGCTGGTGGCTGGGAGATGGGTGGGACCGGAATGGGGATGGGGACAGGGGAGGAGACCCACTGACCCGTGTCTGTCTGTCACGGCTGCTGCTTCACCAGCCTCCCAGCCCCACAGAGAAGCGCGGAGGAAAGGGTTAGGGGAGGAACTCCAGCCCTGTGAAGTGGACCCCGTTCTCACGGCTGTGTTTGCTGGTGACCAGGGGCTGGTGCTGCAGACCCTCAGCTGACCTCCCCTGGGTCACTCTGAGTTTACTTCTGGGGGACCTGCAGTGACGTTGGTCCGCTCTCAGGGCTGCACAAGTCCAGGGGGTTGTGGACTGTCTTGTGGGGGTGAGCAGGCCTCAGGTCCCCCTGGGCCCCAGGTCATCCCTCCGACTCAGGCTGATGTGGTTGGGAGCAGCCTGTGGTCCACTGTGCCTCCAGCTCTGCTTTCCTAGTCACTGGGCGTCAATCATGGTCCCAAGCGCAGGGAGTCAAGTTCTTGGATAAAGTCCACCTCCTCCTGAGCTCCCTCGCCGTAAGATCTGGTTAAATGCTCCATTCTTTTTGGGGGGAGTGGGCAGTGGGGTACTGGGGATTGAATGCAGGGGTGCTTGACCACTGAGCCACATCCCCAGCCCTTTTTATATTTTATTTAGAGACAGGGCTTTGCTAGGTTGCTGAGCCTGGCTTTGAACCCCCAATCCTCCTGTCTCAGCCTCCTGAGCTGCAAGGATCGCAGGCACGTGTCACCACACCCAGCGAAATTCTAAGGCAGATAGGAGGGAGCCCTTCCTGCCCAGGTCGGGGCACAGGAGACCAGGCCAGTGTGCCCTGCAGGCGGATTTCCTGGGGGCCAGGTCTCGATCCTCACTGTGCCCCGGGATGCTCACCATCCGGGTTTGTTTCAGGCAGGCTCCCAGCCACCCAGGGCTTTCCTACTAGAGAATGTTTATCAAAGCCCCAGTTTCTTGAACCCAACTCAGCTTCCACAAGGCCGCTTCCTCATCCAGGAAGAGAATCGCCGGCGGCCTCCGGCCTCCGGGGCTCCCCCAGCTCTGCCCCCACCCCCAGATTCCTAACGTTCTGGAAAGTCCATTTCCCGAGGTTGCTCACTCCCCGAATCTGAATCGGTGTGTGCTTTAGATCCAGAAGACGGAGCAAGGACACAGGAAGCTTGTGTGGGTTCTCTCAAGATCATCATTTAAAACAGGGGAAACATCTTTAAAAGAACTCACAGATGGTCAAGAGCACACGGGGCCGGGCCCTGGTTTGACGGGAGAAGGCACAGGGACTCAAGCAGAGCCGCGGCTGGGGAGGGAGCCTCCTGGGCGCAGGAGGCCGCTCGGCTCCTGTAAGCCAGAAGGAATGTTCTGGAAGGCTGGGAGCAGATGTGTGGTGGAGGCCTGAGTTTGGGAGTGGGCTGGAGAGGGGCTCTGGGAGGCCAGCAGCTCTGTCCCACACCCTCTGGAGAAGCAGGTGCTTGGAGGTTTCATTTGCTCAGAAGGGAAGAGGCGATTCCATAAAAGGAAACTCGGAGGCTGTGGGCAGGTGGAGTGGACGCCGGACACCTGAGACCCTGCATCCCCGGGCGGGCGGCAGGCAGCTCAGGGGCATTCCTTTTATTCCCAGCAAGAGACAGCCAGCTTCCCCCTATGATGAAAAAGTCGACAGTTTCTGGGCTTAAAAAAAAAAAAATCAAATCAAAACAAAACAAAGCCCTGAACCTGGAACATAATAGAATCCACTCTCCAAAGCCCAGTTCTGTAAACAACACCCTGAAAGGCCAGAGGGAAGGTTATCAGATGGGCGTGTTTGTGTTTCATTTCTCAACTTACCGCGTCCCAAGAGCAGATTTACAGTCCCACCGAGGGACTGCGGGGGATGGGGGGGTCAGGGAAGTGCGGTCATTTGCATTTTGAAACCCAGAGCCCTCTGTTTCCACAGCTGCGGGTCCCTGCTCTCTGGGGACCGCAGGCTTAGTTCATCTTGGCCCAGGGACAGCATGATGGATTCCCTCAGTCTCAGAAATCATGCTTCCGTGGTTCAGCCGCTGGCCAGAGTCAGGGACCTGGGGAGAGGCAGCTGTAAAAGCTGGTCCTCCACTGTGGGGGCGGGGAAGATAGGGTCGTCCTGCTGGACCAGACGTTCGTGTCAATAAAGGCAGAAAAGTGTCTGCTTCCTGGCCTACTAAAAAAAAAAAAAAGAAGAAGAAGAAAAAAGAAAAGAAAGAAACTTCTGTTAACTTCCAGGTCCCCACGCTCGGCTCAGTCCCCCCACAGCTCACCCTCCACGCAGCTAATACACACTTGGAAATCACTTTCGTTCTCAGAGACTCAGGAGGCTGAGGCAGGAGGATCACAAGTTGGGCAACTTGGCAAGAGCGTCTCAAACTAAAAAAACACAAAGGGCTGGAGGTGTAGCCAGCGGTAGAGCCTGTGCTTAGCATGCACAGGGCCCTGGTCCATCCCCAGCACCTCTGGTGACAGCACAGTTGAGGAACAGAGACGCTGACGGAGAAACCTAGCAAGAGAGGAGTACAAAGTCTTGCAAACTGGCCCCCCGGGGCGTTTTCTAAGATTTCTTACTTCCTTGGATCAAAAGAAAAATTTTTCAGTATTGAAAACCAAAAATAATGATGATGACATCCGGTTTTGCTTGTCATTTGCTAGGAACACAGTTGACCTCCCACCCTGCTGGTCACCTGCCAGGAGTGCCTATGACTAGCAGTCTGATGTCTTCTGAGCATTTAGTAGGAAAATTCGCGATTTCTGCACAGTGGGTGCTCCACGTTGGAGGGTCCCCATCTCTGGGCTCAGCCAACGACAGGTGGGCAATGCTCAAGGAGATATTTTTGTCTGTACTGACGAGGCACACAGACGTTTTCTGGTCATTATGCCTTAAAATACAGCAATTAACGACATACACTGAGGCTGTATCAGGCACTACCAGAACTCCAGGAGGGTGGGAACCTGGGGGAGGGTTTAGGTAAGGGGCTGGAGCACTCGGGGACTTGGCATCCCCTGGGAGGTCCCAGAACCCACCCCCTTAGACACTAGGGGTGGCTGCAGATATGAAAACCTCGGTCGTGTTGACGCCAGTGTCGGGGCTGGGCGGCGCTCACGGGGAGCGTCCCTGGGCTCAGGCCCCAGCTCCAAACAGACCACACCAAACAGCTCCGTGTCTTGAAGAAACATAACATGCAAGCATTCCACACGGTTCACAGAACCAGCTTGCATTTATTTAATTTAATTTAACTTTTTGATGTCATGTATTTAACTTTGAGTTGACATTCGTCACAAAATACATCACATTAAAATTTGCTGCTGAATCACACTGTCCCTCATGTAATTGATGTAAAGCCAACTAAACAGTACGATGCGTCTCCTTAAAAGAGATGGGGCTTAAATAAATATTTTTATATAAAGTGGAGGTTTGTGGTCAGGGCAGAAATCAAGCCCCTGCAGCGAGAGGGGAGGGTGTGGGGACAGGGCCTCAGCCCCTGGCCCTCGGCACCTGAGCTGTCTCGGCTCACCCTCCGGGAGAAGGCTTCCCCAGGGTCCTTGCCTGGGAATCGGGTCAGCAAAGGAACAGGAGATGAGGCAGGATCCCAGGCTCCGAACCTCCTCTGGAGGCAGGAACCTGGAGGCAGACTCTTCAGAATGGAAGTCCCCATTTTCTCAAGGGTGTGACAGTGTGGCCAAAGTGCCTTCAGAAAACTCTGCGAGCCTTGGGCCCTGGTCCCTCCGCCTCTTCCCCCTGTAGCTGCTCCCAGCAGGGCTCCCCGAGGGTCTGTCATCTGTGCTCTCCACCCACCCAAATCCCACGTCCAGGCCCACCAGAACCTCAGCCTTCCTCTAACCCCTGGGGTAGACACCCTCGATGGGCCTCACCGCCCGGCCACTCCATCTCCCGACCCTCGTGTGGGATGGACCTGGCTACTTGCCTACGCGGTGGCCGTTCTCCACTTTGGCCTCATTCTCAGGGTGGCACAATGCCTTTGCAGGTGGAGGTGGCCGGTGACAGAGCTCTGAGTCGTATAGGAAGGCTGCCAAGGGTTTCTGTGAATCCCTTGCTTTCATGATTGCAGTAACACCTTATCCTCCTTCTCTGGGTCTTCATCTTCCTACTTGGAAATAGGGACATGAGGCTGGAACTGGGGGGCAGCCATCTTGAGACCATGAGTTAAAAATAGAAACATGTTAAGGAGATGGAGGGGCAAGATACGCAATGTCTAGGGTGGAATGCCCGGGAGACCCAGCTTGCCCCTAGCCCAGGCGGCCTGGGCGGGAGAACAAATGACGGCGGCCTACAGGGCATGTGCGAATTTCAAAAATCATCAGGCGAGTGGACAAACAGTTAAATAAAATATGTTCTGTCTTCCGACCTCGACAATATACTTCATCGTGATAAAAGGCTTAAAATTGTGTGTCGAGCTGTGGCTTTGTGTCTGCAAAATGTAAAAGTCAACTAAATGTTCTGGGGCCCTTTCCTGGACTCCAGTGCAAATCAGCTGAACCTACTGTGCCTCAGGAACCCACCGTGCCCTGTATTAGATGAGAACCATCAACAAATAGCCCGGGACTTGGCCTGGAAGTTCTATTTTCTACTTTTAAGTGAATCTTAAATTTGGGCTTATTCTGCTGTGATGATGTCTTCTTCAAGAAAGAGAGCAAAGCCTGCTTGTCCGGGGGAAGCCATGTCTGCGCCCACCCGGTCCCGGATGAGGACGTTTCTGCTTCATCCTTCATCTTGTGCGGGGCTCTGGAAACCAGCTCAGCCAAATAATGACGGAAACAGTTCCCAGGACAAGGCTGGAAGAAGCCCTGCGCCAACATGATGGAGGAGCGCCTTCCCTGTTCTCCACAGCAGACTTAATAGGTGCTGTTAGGCCGACCCCAGGGCTCTGAATTCCCAGGAGGCGGTTCTCTGGCCTCGCCCCAGCCGGAGACGTCTTCCTGTGGCTTCAGACTCAGAAGTGCATTTCCCACTGCCCTTCTCCAGCGAGTTGCTGAGAGAAGCTTCCAGAACCATCGCGGTGTGGGAAGCTCTGCTTCAGGAGAGGGGCTGAAGCTTTGCAGGGCTCTTTCTGCATCCAAGAGCCTGACCTCACAGCGGGACGTCGGAGCTCTCAGGAGACTGTTCTCACGGATGCTCCAGAGCCTAGAAAGTTCCACCAGCCAGCTGGGCCCACCGGCTTCCTTCTGTGCGCTCCAGTGGTCCCCCCAGGGCTCCCGGCCGCCACAGAGCCACCCCCCGTCCACATGGGGTTCCCGTCTCTCTTTGGAGCCTCCGTCTCTTCTGCTCTCTGGGTTGCTTCAGTTTTGAGGCGATTCTCAGTGCGTTGCCCCGGCTGGCCTCAGCTCCAGGGCTCAGTCTCCGAGCAGAGGGGACACGGGGGCACCCCCAGGCCTGCTCTGAAGTTGTCTGGCCTGACCGTCCCCCTCTGTCCCCTGTATGTGGCAGGGCCCTGGCTCTGCTGTTGAGGAGGCTCTGGGCCCTGGGGTCCGTCCAGGGTGGACAGCGGCTGTGGAGATCTCCTGTGGCGCCAGCCCTCCCTGGGTTCCAGGAGAGAGTTCACCGTGAGAGGAGCGTGTGCCCTGGGGGCTGAATGGGGTCCCCGCCCCCGGATTCATAGGTTGAAACCTCACCCCAGAAGGACTGCACTTGGTGACCGGGCCTTAAGGATGCCATTAAGTCACATGATGCTGTAGGGATGGGGCCCCGATTCCACAGGCCTGGTGTCCTCGTAAGCAGAGGAAGGGACACGTGGGCGCACAGAGAAAAGGCCACACGGCGAGAAGGGGGCCCGCTGCAAGGCAGGGAGAGGGGCCTCCCCAGAACTCAGCCCTGCCAGCACCTCCACCTTGGATCTGCAGCCCCCAGAAGTGTGAGGAAAGCGATTTCTGTCATGTGAGCTGCGGGCAGCCCAGCAAACGAGGAGCGCAGCTGGCCCAGAGCTCCCCTCCGGCTCACGTCAGTGGGGAAGCGCTGCCCGGGGCGTCCCCTTGCCAAGGCGGTGTGTGAGAATCTCGGCTGCAGCAAGGTTAAGACAGGCTGTTCCATCTCGCTTCATGCTTTTCCCTGCACCCTGGTCATTGACTGCATTTGAGAGTGAATGTGAAGGAGGCTTTTTTGGGGGGGGGGCAGGCAAGAGGCATGTTCTGAGGGGAAGGGGTGAGGAGTGGGGATGGTCTGCTTGGCGGGGAGAGGACAGTTGATGACCTCTGCGCCTCACGTAGACTCTCGCAGGCCCAGAGCACAGCGAGGAGCCGTCGGTTCTAGAGGTGGTAAGACTGAGGCTCCGAGGGGTTAGAGGCCCGCCAGGACCCGTGGGGAGGTCAGAATCAGGAGTCTGCCCTCCCAGGGAAGGCGGGGCGGGTCCTATGATGGCTGAATTATCTCGTGTGCTTCACCGAAGCTCCCCAGGGACAGCATCTGGGGACACGCTCCTCCCCGAGGGCCAGGGTGCGAGGTCCCCCTGCCCGGGAGGTGGCTCTAGGCCTGGGTTCTCGGGAAGTCGATCTGTAACACAGCAAATGTTTTCATAGACACAGACTCGCTTTTTGGCCCTCGGGGTCCTCTCTTTAAAGAAGAGCTCTTGGTGACAGAAGCGGTCCCCGTGGCGAGGCTCACCTGCGTTCCCGTTGCTTCTTGGAGATTCCCCTCAAAACAAGAAGCACAAGACACAGACACACAAAGCCCGGGGAGTCCTGGGCCGAGTCCTGTGGTGAAGAAGGGCGCAGACAGGGCAAGGAGGCAGGAGGTAGTAGGCTCCCTGGAAGGTTCTGGAAAGGGAGCGGCCATTTTTCTTGAGGAAGTCAGGGGAGCTGGGGCCGGAAGCAGGGGATGAGCCTCCTCTCCTCTCCTTTGGGCCGGACACTGGCTGGGTCTCACCCCCCCCCCCCCCCCCCCCCCCCCCCCCCCCCCCCCCGCCACAACCGATCCCTCCGCCTCCCCAGCTGGGCGCCCAGGCTCCCTCCCCCCCGGGGCCAGGTTTTCCCAGCAGCTCTCACCCGGGGAGCAGGCTGCCATTTTCCGGCACCGCTGAGTGGGTGAGGCTGATTCCAGGGTGCAGCAGGGTGGGGTGCTCCCAGGACAGCACCCGAGAAGCCAGCTGCACAGTCAGACAGCTGAGGTTCGGCTCTCTGGTTCTCTGATGCCAGTGGCTGTCAGCCCTGCCTGTCCTGCCCTGGAAGACAGGGTCCATCGGGACGAGGGGGTAACCAGGGCTTCCGCAGGGAGCAGAAGGGACTTCCAGGGGATGGAGAAGGGAAGTCTGAGCCTGAGGCCAGGCCGAGGCCAAGGGAGCCCAGGGCTCCAGGAGCAGTGTCCTGGACACACACGCACACTCACACACACGCACACACACGCGCACACACACGCACACCCACACACACGCATACACATGCGCACACACACGCACATGCACACACACGCGCACACACACACACACGCACACACACGCGCACACACACGCACACCCACACACACGCATACACATGCGCACACACACGCACATGCACACACACGCGCACACACACACACACACAATGTTCTCAGGTGGTTCAGGGGGGTGAGAGGCCATTCAGGGGTGGGGGGAGACTCATCATAGACACGAGTAACACTAAATAAGTCCAAACGGAAGGCAACTCTTTGGGACAAACAAAAACTTGTAAAAGAAGGGAAACAGGATCGCAGTTGGCTGCCTGACTCATCAGTACCCACGGTTCTAATAGGGTAAATGTTAAACACCCTCTAACCAGAAATATCAGGGCAACTATATCCGAGAAGATGGGGTGGGGGTAAGAGCCCCAAGCCCTCAACGTCTGTCGGAGGAAGGGGATGTCTACACTGGGGGAATCCAGACAGGTGGTCAGGCTGCTGCGACCTCACGGCCCCACGTGGGAATGGCAGGCATCTGCACAGAGCCCACCCAGCCTCCCACACACTCACCTCCTCCCCAGGTGACCGGTACCGACTCGTGCAGCGCAGGTGCTGTGCAGACAGTCATTATACTGTAGTGACGAGGGAGTAATGACAAGGAAAAAGCACGTTCAACACAGATGCATTGTTTTTCTAAATATTTTGAACCACGGTCGTTTGCATCTGTGGATAGGGAGAGCCAACTGTAGTTAAAAATATGGAAGTCATTTATCAGGATGTTCTGCTAAGAGTGGGAAGTACTCAGGAGAATTGGCTCCGGAGGGGGCAGGAGACTGTTTTGTTGTTATGTTTCTGCCTAGTGGTAATAAGCCTTTAACCCTACTTGACCAAAAAAATAAAAATAAAAAACTTGATTTTTGCTTTGATAAAAACAAAAGTTAAAAAATGTTTGCCTTGGTCTGCGGCTGTGGCTCGGTGGTAGCACATTTGCCTGGCATGTGTGAGGCACTGGGTTCGATTCTCAGCACCGCGTATAAATAAATAAAGGTCTATCAACAACTAAAAAAAAAAAAAAAAATTAGGAAAATGTTTGCCTTGTGTTCAGATGTTCCCAGCTCTTGTTTAGCTCTTGCAGTGCTCACCTCTAATCCCGGCAACTCTGGAGGCTGAGGTGGGAGGATCACAAGTTCAGGATTAGCCTGGGCAATTTAGTGAGACCAGGTCTCAAAAAAAGGGCTGAGGATGTGACTCAGTGGTAGAATGCCCCTGGGTCCAATCCCCGGAACCAAAACAAAACAAAACAGCCGGGCACAGTGGCACACATCTGTAATCCCCACAGCTCAGGAGGCTGAGGCAGGAGGATCGTGAGTTCAAAGCCAGCCTCAGCAACAGTGAGGCACTAAGCAACTCAGTGAGACCGTGTCTCTAAATAAAATACCAAAAAGGGCTGGCGATGGGGCTCAAGTACCCCTGAGTTAATACCTGGAACTACCTGCCTGCCCCTCAACCCACAAAACCAGGATGTACATCAAGAATGACGCTAATGTGAATTGCAGGCTCTAGTTAATAATAACGTGTCAATACCGGCTCACGATTTTAACAAGTGGGCCACCCTGGGTCTGCAGGGGTTTGTGCGGACTTTAACTATGGAAGAAAATGCACCTGGGTGGGGGGGTGGGGGACCCTGTGCTGTGTTTTCGGCTTTCTGTAAACCTGAGATGAATAAATAGACCTGTCACGAGGTCAATGCCTCAGTGGAGGTCAATCAGAGCAAAGTGCCAGGTACCGTCTTGTCAGGGAACTTGGTAAGGGGACTCGGTGGGACCCTACTGAGTCCTCAGGCAGTCGGGTCGAGGAGGGAGGGTTACACGGAGCTCCTTGTCTCCAGGAAGGAAACAGACCTGTGCTTCAGGGGACACAGGCAGCTCCGAGATGAAGCTGTCCTGGGGTTTCCCCCTCAGGGACACGCAGCGCGCTGGGTGGAGGCTTGCCTGGGCCGGCTGGAGTCCCGCGGTGGCCGTCCGGAAGGCTGCAGCGTAGCTACCCAGGCCGCCTGCAGGGCCGGGAGGACACGGGAACCCTCCCAGAACAGTGCCCCTCGGGGCTGGACTTGGTTAATGGCTGTTTGTTCCTCAATTTCAAAGCCGAGGGGAGGCGGGCCCAAATGTGCTCTGTATGTTCTTCTGATGATCAAGGGACTGATGGGATTCCTTTGTTCCCTTCCTGAAGTTAGCAGAAGAAACCAGGGTCTAGTCATGTTAAAGCTGAAGGGACTGGGGCTGGGGTTGTGGCTCGGGGGTGAGGCCCTGGGTTCGATTCTCAGCACCGCATATACCTAAATGAATAAAATAAAGGTCCCTCGACAACTAAAAGAAACAAAAAATCGAAGGGACTTTGAGGATGAGGGAGTTTCACTCTCTTACAGACGAGGGGCTCAGTAAATGCCAAGGCCTTGCTCACCAGCCCGCGGTGCCCACCAGTGCTGGGCTGCTCTTACCAGCTCAGTGCCTGCCCCGCCTCTACCAGAGACTACTGCTCAGGGTCGGGCCAGATGCTAGAGCGTTCATCACTGGGCCCAGGACGGGGAGAGCTGGCTGCCACTCCCCTCCCCGCCACCCGCCCACCTCCTGGGAAGACACTCGCTGTCCGGGTTTGCAGGGTTTGTGTCAGGGTCAGGGTCAGGGTCAGGGTCAGGGTCAGGAGGAAAGCCTCATCTTACCTGATGCCAGGTGACCTGGGAGCAGAGAAAGCATGCGGGGGTGGAGGCCAGTGGTTAAAAGGACCCGGAAGTGGGGCTGGGGCTGTAGCTCAGGTGGAGCGCTTGCCTCTCACTATGAGGCCCTGGGTTCGCTCCTCAGCACCACATAAAAATAAATAGAAATATTGTGTCCATATACAGCTAAAAAAGTTTAAAGGAAAAAAAAAAAGGACCAGGAAGTTCTGACCCCTGCCCCACTCAACAGCCTCCACTCCGCTGCCAAAAAATCTTTAAAAGGACAGTCTTGTAACAGCTGACTGCTGAGCTTCTCAGTGGAGAGGGTGCCCCGAGCCCTTTCTGCAGATTCCGGGGTTCGGTCACCGTCCTGCACTCTGGGCCTGTCTGGCTGATGTCCCTGGTGTGTGTATTTATTTCACCTCGTTGGGGAGAGCGCTCGCTGGGGACCCTTCTGGTTCCACACATTTCTTGGTCCCCAGGGAGATAAAGAGGAAGCCATGGAAGCTCTTCTGAAGGCGGGTGGGCCCTGCTCTGGGCATGGGTTCCCCTCCAGGGCCTTTGCGGCCGTGGGATTGACATCATCAGCGGTGCTGGAGGGAACCCAGGCCGCAGGCCCCAGGCAGGGGCTCTGCCTCTGAGCCGCCCCAGGGGCAAACCGGCTGTGCACCCCTTCCTGAGAGTAGCTCCAGAGCAAATGAACGCCTGGACCTTGTCATCCCCCAAAGACAACTTGCTCACGAGCATCTCGCAGACTGGAGGTCTGGCTGCCGGGGAAGATGGACAGGGCGCTGCTCTTGCTCAGCACCCCACCCCGCCTCCCAGCAGGCCACAGGACTGTCATGGCTGCATCCAGTGCTGGGCCTGTTGCTGGAGCGTCTGCTTCCTCTCAGGATGGGCAGTAAGCACACCCCCCGGAGAAACGCAAACCTCCTTTTGTAACTGCTAATCGCACACTTTTATGAAATAATTCTGTCGTCAGAAGTGAGAAATGTGAATTGCATCTTTATCTTTAAAAAATTGGATTCAGTCATACTTTTTATTATTATTATTTTATTTATTTAAAAAAATTTGGCAAGAGGGACAACCAGGGATTGAACTCAGGGGCACTCGACCACTGAGCCACATCCCCAGCCCTATTTTGTGTTTATTTAGAGACAGGGTCTCACTGTTGCTTATTACCTCACTTTTACTGAGGCTGGCTTTGAACTCATGATCCTCCTGCCTCAGCCTCCCAAGTTGCTGGGATTGCAGGCGTGCACCACCGCACCTGGCTTCAAACATCTTTCTTTTGAGTTCTAACATTTCAAAAATCTTTAGACAACAAAGGAAGTCGTTTCTTTGTATCTTGAAATAGAATACATTCTTTTAAAAGGAAAGAGGTAGACTTTGTGTACATCCAGAAGTTTCAAAAAAGTATATTTGTATTGAAAAATTTTTTAAGTATTAATTTTTTAGGTGTAGTTGGACACAATACCTTTATTTATTTGTTTTTATGTGGTGCTGAGGATCGAACCCAACGTCTGGCACGTGCTAGGCAAGCAGCACTCTATCCCTGAACCACAACCCCAGGCCCCAAATAGAAATATTTTAAAATAATCATTAAAAGAAAAGGAAAAAAAACAGTAAGTGACATAATACTCAATTATTAAGAAGAAACGTCTAATCTTTCTGACCCTAATCCTAGGAAGACTGTGTTTGGAGAATTTTGCAGCCTAGGAACCAGAAGGATGGAGGGGGTCCTCATCCTGCCCTTGAGAGCCCCCCACCATATTCCCTGGTGAATTCACTATGTTCTGGTGGCTTAAACAATTTGAAGACAATGTGGATTCTGTGATGAGATTCATATGCAGTTGATCCTGTGCTCTTCCTTTTCTGACCCTCTGCGGCTGCTCTCTGCCCCCAGCCAGGCCTTGGAGGTTGGTGGAGACCCTGGAGAACCCGAGGCCAGTGTGCCCGGTCCAGCCAGGAACAGTTGGTTTGGGCCTCTGCCCCTCTCAGAACGCGGTTGCTGGGGGTCAGAGAGGTGGGGTGAGGCCTCTGGGCAGCACAGCTGGGAAGTTTGGCTCAGGAAGGAACGGAGCCTCTCCAGGCTCTTTGTCTTGGGCAGTTACTTCTGCCTGTGTCCCTGTGGCCTTCAGGGTGGCCACTTGCCCTTGTCCTCCTCTTGGCTAGCACACTGCCCTGGTCCTTCATGCCCTCCAACCACCCAACTTATGTTGCTTTAAACAAAATCCACTGCGTCGTAGAGGAGACTCTGGGCCTGAACCATCAGGTCGGTCTGCAGCGGAGGAGGCCCGCGGAGGAGGCCCGCTGAGGAGCCCGTCTGCGTCCCAGCACCTGATGTTGTTCCTTCACCGCCTTCGTGTTCCCCAAGCAGCTGTTGCGTGAGGCCGAGGCCGGGCTCCCTGTCAGAAGGCCAGTGCTCCTGGTTGACAGATGCCCAGTGAGCTTGGTCCCCTGCGATGAGGAGTGGACGTGGGTGTGGTCCTTGTCCCCGGTTCCTGGCACACATCTCCTGCGACCCTCGGAATCTCCAGAGTGATAGGGAATGTTGGCAGCCTAAGGAGGTGACTGGGCCCCTGGGCGGCTTCTTCAGGTTGGGGGCTGGTCACTAGAAGACCTGGGCATGGCTGAGGGGAGGAGCTTCCTCTCCACCACGCCCAGCTCTGGGGCGAGGAGAAGGGGTGGCCGCTGAGTTGATCACCAGTGGACGGCTTAGTCAGTCACACCTGGGTCCTGAAGCCACCGTAAACCCCTAAAGCTCCAGGTTGGAGCACACTGCGGTGTGGACCCAGAGAGGGCGGAGATGCTGTGTGACCCTGAGTTGCCTCTCTTCCATTTGACTGCTCCTGGGTTGTGCCCCTTATAATAAAACCGCTGACAGTAAGTACAGGGCTTTTCTGGGGCCTTTCAAACAAATCCCTGAACCTGGGGAGGGGGTTGTGGGAACCCCTGATTTATATTATACTTATATTTATATTATACTGGTAAGAAGTGTGAGTGGACTGGGACTTGGGGCTGGCGTCTGAAGTGGGAGGAATCTGGGGGGACTTTAAGCTGTGGGGTGTGCTAACTCTGTGTAGTTAGATCAGAATTGAGCTGAATCGTTGGACCCTCAGCTTGTGTCTGGAGAACCGGGGAATAGGTTCGTGTAAGGAAAAATAAAAGAAAGAAAGAAAGATCCAACTCCATACATTTGGTGTCAGAGGAAATGGGAGTGAAGACAGGTCACCTGGCAGCTACGTTGCGTGTCTTCTGTTTTATTAATTGATCATGTGTTTTCCACGAGTTGCGTTCATGTGGATCCATCTGAAAAACAGTTTCTGCCCAGGCACTGAGCGGTCCCAGACCCTGAGCTGCTACAGACGTGCCGCAGGAGACCGGCTGCAGCACCTGCAGACCACCCTGCTCTTGGCGTTGCTGGAGGGGGATCCAAGGCTCAGGCCCCGTGAGGAGCTCCCCCGGGGCCAGGGAGGGCGGGAGGCTGGCGTGAGAACCCTCGTCACTGACAGCTCACCCTGTGTTCTTTGCACACGCGGCTTCTCTGGATCAGAGGAAGGTCTGGCCGGTTGGGGAGAGAAAAATGTTGTAGCACTGCCCGTGCACACGTTATAGACTGGCATTGTCAACCCCCAAATGCCCTCTCCTGACCCCGGTCCCCTGACCCCAGAGGGGACAGCCTTCCCAAAAAGCTCCCCGCAGGTGCTTGGACGGATGAGCTCACGTGCAGCCTTCCGGAGACCCCGCACCCAGGGTGGTGGACAAGATCCAGACAAGAGGCCCCAACCCCAGGAGAGGGACACTCAAGTGACCCTGAGTATCAGGGGCCAGAAGAAGCCTGGGGTCAGGTTGGCTGGGACAGAGAGCACAGGACCTGACCACCCAGTGGGCTCTTGGACAGCATCGCAGGGGTCACAGGGATGGTCAGCCACGTCCAGGACCGGGTGGGATAGGCCATTCTTAATAAAGGCCAGAAACTGAGGCCAGAGCCGAGGGTCAGGGGCCGGGTGTGCCCGTCTCCATTCACAACACCGGAGGCGGCCCCAACGGCCCCGACTCCAGATCCCACCTAGGATAAGAGAGAAGAGGAGGGCGAGGGTGGACAGGGTCCAAGCTGGCCAGAGTGTCTCATCACAGAAGAGAATGGAATCTCCACCAGATGTCCGCTGACCCGAGCCAGGGAGTCACATCAGGCTTCCAGCTACCAAACTGCCAATGGCTGAGCCCAGGTCTAAAGACCACGTCAGTCAGGGTTCGGCAGAGGCAGGGAGCCTGCCAAGAGATGTATTTTAAGGAGTTGGCTCCATCGTGGTCACAGGGGCTGCCACATCTAAAATCGCAGGGCAGACCTGCAGCCTGGGAGTCTAGGTGGGTTGCAGTGCAGCTCTTTGTTTTTAATTGTGGTCATTTTTGTCCATTTGGGCAGCTGTAATAAAGCACCACAAACTATGTAG